>NW_020862072.1:0-34517 GCF_003713205.1 Coffea eugenioides
AAAAATACGGCGAGAACTCCAAATACAGCAGCATATTTGGAGGATTGGAATAGTCCCTCGATATATATATTTATCGATTATCATTTTACCTGACATACTATAACTATAATATATTTTTTATTAAAAAGAGACTCAAAAATTGCAATCTAAAGAGGCTGTAATATTCCACAAAATTGTTCCTATCAGGGGATAATGGGACTTTGAGTTAAATAATGAATTTTGCTTCCGAGGGAAATGAAATGAATTTTTCAGTTTTTTTACCAAGCAAGAAATATTTTGTTAGTCGTATTAATTAATTGTAAGGCATTCCACATAATTAAGCCAAAAAGGTTCCCGCCAAAATCCAACCCCTTCTCCTCGTTTCCCGCTAACAGATCATGCTGAGCGAGAAATAGCGCATGAACAGAGGAAGCGGGAAGGCGGTGGAGCGGAGGCTCCTCCACCTTCTGCACGGCCGGAAAACCCGAACCCACCTCACTGAAATCCATGCTCACTTCCTCCGCCACCATCTCCACCACTCCAACCAGCTCCTCTCCCATTTCGTCTCCGTCTGCGGCTCCCTCTATAAAATGCCTTATGCCAACCTTGTCTTTCAACAATTTCAATACCCCAATATCCTCCTCTTTAACTCCATGATAAAGGGCTACTCCTTATGCGGGCCTTACGAAAAATCCCTTCATATATTTACGGCCATGAAAAGCCGCGGCATTATGCCCGATGAGTTTACGTTTGCGCCTTTACTTAAGGCGTGTACGAATCTTGGTGACCCTGAATTGGGTGAAGCGGTTCATAAAGAGGTGCTTGTTCTTGGGTTTGAGAGATTTGGGTCTATTAGGATAGGAATTGTGGAGCTATACTCGAGTTGTGAGAGGATGGATGATGCAAGGAAGGTGTTTCATGAAATGTCTCATTCAGATGTGGTTGTTTGGAACTTGATGATTCGTGGGTATTGTAAGATTGGAAATGTTAAAATGGGATTTCAGCTGTTCAGGCAAATGGATGAGAGGAGTGTTGTCTCTTGGAATACAATAATTTCGTGTTTGGCGCAGATTGGGAGGGATAAGGATGCTTTGGAGCTTTTTCATGAAATGCGGGATGGTGGGTTTGAGCCGGATGAGGCGACTGTGGTTACTATGTTGCCGGTTTGTGGCCGATTGAGGGAAGTTGAGGTTGGTAAGTGGATTCACTCTTTTGTCGAGTCAAATGGTCTCTTTCAAGATTTTGTAACAGCCGGTAACGCACTAGTTGACTTCTATTGCAAGTGCGGGGACCTAAATACTGCTTTTCTGGTATTTAGGAAGATGGCCAGAAAGAATGTGGTTTCTTGGAATGCAATGATTTCAGGTGTGGCTTTCAATGGCAAGGGGGAACTTGGGGTTGAATTGTTTGATGAGATGACAGATGAAGGTGTGAGCCCGAACGATTCAACTTTTGTGGGAGTTTTAGCATGTTGTGTCCATGCGGGATTGTTGCAAAGGGGTAGGGACTTGTTTAGCTTGATGTTTGGAAAGCATAGTATAAATCCAAAGCTTGAGCATTTTGGATGCATGGTCGATCTTCTTGGACGTAGGGGTTGCTTAAAAGAGGCTTTTGATCTAATAGAGACAATGCCAATGAAGCCAAATGCCCGATTATGGGGTGCACTGCTTAGTTCTTGCAGAACTCATGGTGATATGGAACTTCCAGAAAGAGCTGTTAAGGAGCTTATTAATCTGGAACCTTGGAATTCTGGAAACTATGTGCTGTTGTCAAATATATATGCAGAAAGGGGGGACTGGGATGAAGTTGAGAAGCTGAGAGTGTTAATGAGAGAAAACAGTGTGATTAAGGTGCCAGGACAGAGCATGTTTGGGTAATTCGCTGGTGCAATTGACGAACTCTTTTGTGAACATCTGATCTGTTAGTTATGGCAGATGGAGAGATGCATAGGCAGCACAGCCAGTTGGCGCAAGGTATGAGATGAATTGAAGATCAGGCGTGAGAGATTGGCCCTCAATGCATGTGAGTCCGACCCATTTGACTCGCAACTGCTGGGAGCAAAATGTTTGAAAAGCAAAGATTGAACAGAAGAGCAATTGCATTGGAAGCCAATATTGCTTGACTGACCGAGTAATTCCACAAAATTTTCAACAGAAGAAAATAATCAAGTAAAATAGCAGAATGGACAAAACTGGAAAATAGTTTGAATGTTGGATATGCAAAGATGGGAGCAGATATCATGTAGCAAATTTGATGAAAAAAAATGTCCTTTGTCGTCGGCCTTCTTTTCGCTAACTTTTCATTTTTTGACCAAAATTTTCAAACCATATAACTTTTCTGGTCCCCCCCCCCCTCCCTATTGGGTGGAAACAATTTCGTTTTCTTTGTTTCTATTATATTTTGTGTGGAACTTCTGAACAGAATACAAAGTGGCTCTTATGATCAAGGTCTTTATCAAATTTTTAATTTCCTTCAATGACACAAGTTTGATGTAGCTGATCTTATACCGGAAGAGCATTTATATTCCAATCAGAATATGGAACTTGTTTAATAATTATGGTTGAACAAAAAAAGTGAGTCTTCATCTTCTATACCAATCTCTATCTGGTGCATTTTATCTGACAAACAGATGTTGAATCCCATAAAACGAGGTCAAATTTAATGGTACTACGATCAGAGTGACTGCATCTGAGAACCTTGGCAAATCACTACACCAGTTGGTAATTAATTCAAGCCCCCCCACCACCACCCCTGCATATCTTATACATTGCATGGGGCATAACCATGTCCAATTGCATAACAAATGATGCCTAGAATTCTACAAAATTAATTATAGAATTAATGAATAAGTACTTTGCATAGAATTTAATGGGAGATTTACATGAGAAGTGAAGAGTTTGAGACGCATTGGTTCCGCAGAAGACATGCACATATCCTTTAAGGAAGAATCCCATGAGCCTCGTAAGCTCTATAAATAGTATTCACTAGCATTCTGTCATCGCATCAGCGTACGACCTAGATATTTTTGAGTTTGGGTGACCCTTTATTGGAAAAATCTGTTGAAGAAGGAAAAGATGGAATACAAGGGTAGTTGCTGTTCTTCGAGGAAGTACACCTCTAGCTCTCCAGCTGCAACCACTCCGAAGAAGGAACCAACAGTTGTAACGACAAAAAAGGACATTAAGACAGAGAAGGAGGCTGCTGCTGTTCCTGCTGCAAGTCAGGCTGTTCCAGTAGCTAAAGACATTAAGACTGAGGAGAAGGAGACAGCTGCTGTGAAGCAAGAGCCAGTGAAGGTGAATGTTCGTGTCCGTGGAGGTGGTGAGCCTTCACGTGATTAAGTAACTGCATATTATTATGGGGCCTGTGCCATATGGTAGTCAGATATAAAATGATGAAGTGATTAATATCCTCGTGGATCTTTAGTAGTAGTAGTTCTGCGTAATAAGAATGCTGGTGCAGGTTCCCTCTATGTAAAATCCGATTTTATCAATCTATATTATGTGAGTTCTTATTCTCTACTGCGCTCTCTGTCTCTGTGAAAAAAATCCTGGAAGTTTAAGGGTGATTTTATTCGGTAGGGCTGTGACAATGATGTTGTCTAAAATTGGAATCTGATTTGAAGCTTGATGTTGCTTGGTATATTGACTGAGAAGTTGAAACACGAGTCAGTATGCATAATCAACTCCGGGTTGGTTGCAGCTGATGCTGTTGCCTAAAGATTAATAAAAGGAAGTTTGCGATAAATATGGTGCATATTCTTGATGTGATAGCGTTTTACACGTATAGAAGTGTAACTTTTAAGAAGAGCATACATGCTACTCCACATATTGGACATTTTTAATGATGATGCAGAAGCCAAAAAAACCAAAGTGCTGTGCTGTGACGGGTAAGGCATGGTATCTGAAGGTAAAGTGACTTCTGCTTGAATAACTGATACCACCATGTACGCAAGCTGCCACATCAAAGATAACTATGAATGATAAAAAGGGAAGATGTCATAAACTTGCAACCCTCTACAGATCTTTATGTCACTGGATAAGACTCCAAAACATCTTTTAATTATAATTGACATGATTGATTGATTACATTTGCTAACTGGAGCGAAATGCTGTGGTACTTTAGTAGATTAACTCCTATCAGTATACCTACCTCTTTGATCAGTACAGCTGCATCCAGAATCAAATAGAAAGGCCCAAGGGCGCTTATGTCTTGAGTTGTGGCTTTATTGTCGAATAGATAGTTAGGAGCTAACTTGTCAATGCACTTCAGTAGCAGCTTGGTCTCCAAAAAGCAAGGTCCTTTGCAGAATTTCTCTGTACTGTTGCTTGGGATGTATATGACACCACTATGGTTTAATCTATCTGCTTGATCACAGCCAATATAAGTCTGTTTCAGTCATATTCCAGAAGGAAAACAAAAGGTAGTTAGAGGGAGCCCTTCACCCCTTTAATCAGCAGATAACAATTGATCTTTAGAGAAAGAAAAAAGACACACCAAAACATAAAAGAAAGGAGAGGGGGGGGGGGGGGGCAAAGGAAGCAGGGAGGTCTTGTAGATATGCTTTATTACATGTTACTCACTACTTTGTTGTTGAAGCACAAAAAGGTTGGGTTATTGTCTTGATTTGCATCCTGTGTATGCCCTGTTGATTGTTTGTATAAACAATAATGTTCAGGATTATTGTACATAGGCAGATGCCCACTGATGGAAAATCAGCTAACATGAGAACCGAAGAAAAGATAAACCAGTTGCAGTTGTTCAGGAAACTCTATTACCTAAGTTGCAGCAGGAAATAGCCATAAATAGTGAAAGCATGGAGCATCTCGATCTCACTGAAAAGATTGAGACTATCGTGGATGTAATTAAATAGACCATTGTTAGGATGCTAGAATAAGGAAAATGGACAAACTTTCATGCTATTTTTGGAATTTAAAGGATGGTTGGAGGAAATATAGATGATGTTACTCTATGCTTTGATTTCCTGTCAATCAATTATGCCACTTGGAAAAATTCTATGGAAGAAGAGATATATGTAGTCGATATTTTACACAACTTACCTGTAAGGAAAAGCACATATGGAGACATATGGAATATGAATAAGGGAGTTTGGTAATATTAGCCACCAACTTCCGCACTTGTCCCCAAACGTTTGAAAGGAAGGTAAACCTTCTAGACTGGATAAAATATTCCAACATTGTCTCTTGATCCTTCTATCCAAGTCTTCTTCTTGAGGAATTTTTTTTTTTTGTCGTAAGGAAGTAACATGCCACAGTGGTGATATGCATCGTGGGTAAAGATTAATACCATATGTACGTATAACTTCCAATTATCCAATGAAAACTGATGAACTCAACCTGCCTCTTCTTGGCTATGGGATATAGAGTTTCACAAGCTATATTGTTCTCTTAATGGCCCAAATCTTTCGGTCCCTGGAGATTTTTGAGATTAGGTAGTTCCCCAAAAACGACATCATAACTTCAAAGGTACTCCGTAAACAGATTGTTATGTGCTTTCGTCTTTGAGAATGCATGATTCCCGGTAGCGTCCTGCTGACTCTGCTGGTGTTTTCTTTCAGCATTTTATTGCCCTTAAGAGAAACAATTATGCTCTTCTATCTTTATTCTGCATAAGGGAAGTTTTCACTTCCTTATGCACTATGGATGTCCCAGTTTCTGAGTGATTCCGGCTTTCTAAACAGGATGGGCGTACAGATTTCTTGTTTTGGAACATGGCTCTCAAATTTCAAGAACCATGAAAGGCCGCATGTTTAACAGGCAAATTTCCGTTGTTCTTTTGAGAAAAATTGGTGAAGAAAAATAATAGATGATGCCTCTTCTATGCCAGTTCTGGTCCAGAAAGATATTAGTCCTTTCAAAACTTTAGATGAAATTTAATGGAAATAATTCTGCAAGGACTTGAAACTGTTCAGATCATCACCCCTTGTATTATTGGATCAAAGTATTGGCTCTCAGCATGAGGTAAAGTGACATATTTTTTCTGTTATACGGTAAGGTTCATGAGAACACTTACAGAGCAGTGTGATCATTTTCCCATTAAGATTCTCACATTCTGAAAAATAAATCAATACCTCCACAGAAATGATACTTTATTTGAATGCCTCTTATAGATAACAAGTTTTCTGAACTCCAGAACTCTTAATTGTAAGCAAAGCATTTTTTGTCAGGACTCAGGACTGAGGCCATGGCAGGGCCAACAGTACTCAAGGGTTGCTGAGAAGCTACGTAGAGCCCAGCACAAAGTAGAAATTCCAGCTCCTAACTCTGGCTACTTCATGCTTTCTTGGTGCCAAATCTGTCAACAACTGCTGGGATGCATGATATACCACCAGCTAAGGTAGGAATTCCAGCTGAGTTGTAGTTTGGCATATGTAGCTTGACCAAATTGCCAAAGTAAAGTTCATTGTCTTTTTTCCTATATTTTACAAAGTTAAACGAGTAAGATGGTTTGCTTAGTGTCAACGCTCGGCCGGCCGGAAATTCGATGATCAAACCTTAATATTTATTCCACCGATGAGATTATGGAAATGAATAAGAGTATCTGGATCTTTACATGAAGAAAAGCTGTTTGAAGGTTGATTTTCTCACAGAAAGCTACTCATGTAAAAATAGACGTAGTAATAGGAAGATTGCAGATAAATGCATGAAAGATGAAACCAGTGCATGCAGCTGATATAACTTTGTAGTCCACAAATCTAGAATACATTTTCCAGCTCTGTACTTCCCCTCCCTGCTGTTTTATTGAGACTTAAACATGTTGGAAAAGTAACAGGCAACACCCTCCTAATATGAAAGACATAGCATAATGTTGAAACCCGATTGGTGGAGCACTGCTATAGAAATTCAAACCGCAGGATTCATGTAGTCTATTCAAATCATCTCCAACAATAAACGTCTCTGCGAAAAAAAAAAAGAAGAGACAGAGAACAGAAATGGGATGCAAAGGTCAACAATTTCATTACCTCGCTCAAAGAGAAGATATCAAACGCAATTCAAGTACAGATGATTTTGCTTCATAATTAACGATCTACCTCTTTGATTACTGTATCTACTACATCCAGTATCAAGTGCATTTCTGATAAACTGAGTCGTGGCCCCGTTCAAAAACAGGAAGTTGGAGGCCATCCTATCAATGCATTTAAGCAGAGATTTAGTCTCAGATAAGCAAGGTCCATTGCAATATTTATTTGTTGCTTCACAAGGAACGTAAAGACCCCCGCTTTGGTCTAGTTGATAGTCTTTATAACATCCCCTGTATATCTTTTTTGTTTTCAGATCCAGAACAAGATTTAGGACACAGTTAGAACCAAATAATAACAAAGAAGAAGAAGAACTCGAAAGTGCCTGTTCTAGACATCTTCTAGTTCATGATTATGCTGAGGCACCTACAAGTTTGTTGTCGAAGCACAGCAGCGCGTTGCCAGCAACTTGCATGGGATTTATCTGTGCATATCCTGTTGATTGGTCCATCAAAATTTTCATCATGCACAAGTGTAATATAGTACAACAATTTTTTCTCAATTTTTCCGAGTTAAAACAGTTACCTACCTAAGTGGCAACAAAAGATAGCAGCAACTGCAAGGAGAGCAAGTATGAAGCATTGTTTCCTCAAGAAACTTAAGGCTACCATAGGAGTGATGAAAAAGATAAGAGGATTTGCAGAGGTAGTGAATGGTATCAGCAAAGGAAATACTGCGCAGTTTGATAATGATTATCTTCTTGAATTATATAAAGGGCGCTGATCTGATAGGTCAAGGTGAACATACCATCGCTTGTAGAAGAAGAGAAAGGATATCAATCAACTCTTTTTAAGTGAATACAGGTAAGACCAAATTAAGGATTTGAAAAGAATACACTAAGTTTGGTGTGTAAGCAGCCACCAACTCTTACTTGTTCTTAAATTTCTATGCCTTGGAGGCAGGAAAAACCACATTTTAATCACTAATTTGACAGAAGTGACGGTAAGAATAAGGTTTGATTTGAGCAGTATCAACAGAAGATTCTTATGTCATGAATTTGTTCTGACATCTTTTGTTGTGTGTGTCACAGCAGGAGGAGGAAACATACACAGATTGATTAAGAAATAAAAAGGATGGAGATGCGGGGTATCGATCCCCGTACCTCTCGCATGCTAAGCGAGCGCTCTACCATCTGAGCTACATCCCCATTTATGCCAGTGGGGCATCTATAAAATCCATATTTGCAATTAACTTTGCTTCTCAGAAGACTGAGACCATATAAAATTGGAAAAGGCCTTGTTTGGCAAGCAAATTTTTGGCCAAGTTTGTCTGTTACAAGTTTTTTAACAACTTTAATTACAGTAATTTCAAAAAACTTTTCAAAAATTTTAAACTAAACACTTCAAAATATTCAAAAATTTACACACTTCAAAAATTTTTCTATATACTTCTACAGTAAATTACAATAAAATTTTAGATAAACACCTAAAAAATTCACTTGCCAATCGGAGGCTTTGTTTTCTCTCCTACTTCCATCAAGAAGCGTTAGCTCCCTTAGCATTGACGTCGAGTTTGGGCGAGATAGGCTGTGTTGTAAAACCAGAAATCAGACCACTATTATCATAGGAAACAAGGACGTCCCAAGAAAAACTAATGCCACGTACCAATATCAAACACCATGAAATGGAAATAATTATCCTTGACCCAAAACCTCCAACAATTAAGAGTCAAGTGTCGCTTAAACAGGAAAAAGTTGATATCTTGAGCCCTCAATCATTCATCTAAGTGTCGCTTAAACAGGAAAAAGTTGATATCATGGGCTCTTCAATCATTCATCTTGAACACCTAAAAAGTGTCACTGAAGCAGGAAAAGATTGATACATTTGGTGATTGATTAATTCGTGTCTCTTCACATTAATATTAACGGGAATCCCGCCACTTCATTTCACTATGACTTGGCAAAAATGAAATCCAGTGCAGCCATGCTTCACAAGTGGTCCTGGAGGGAGGGCTGTAGAGTGCTCTTCTCAAATCACAGCAGGAGGGCACTTGACTCCTGTAAGCATGCTCCATCCAGATGACAAAAATGATACACTGTCGGTAAGCAATTCTCAGCATTTCTGATATACATCACCGAGCCGTGTTTCATCCGCGCATTGGTTGGAACATATACAGTTGACCAGATATTACCAGACAAGCTGAAAATATGTAGACACAGACAGTTGACTTTGCAGCTGAAAAAGCAGGAATCCTCCACCGTTTTTTGGCAAAGCTAACAAAATCCTCGAGAACAATAACAAATACAAGAGGCAAAAACATTGCAGCATTCTTCTCTGATAGACAAGCATCAATCATTGATAGTAATACTAAATGACGTAGTTACGTCTGTATGTCATTTCACCAAAAACTGAGAATATCCAGTAGTACTTCCAGACACACATGTTCTACTCCATTTTGGCAGGAGTTACATTTTAAAAGAAAAAACAGCTCTCTTTCTCACCCCCACTAAAGCCCACTACTTTATATATTGAGACATCCATTTGAAGCCTTCTCCATAACCCATTTTGCGCACAATGCTGCACATGAAGACCTCAAGGGGACGGACATTTGAGTCTGCCAAGTTTACCTTGCCCTTTCCAGTAGTGATGCCTGTCAGGCCCATGTGGTAACGCAGCTCGTCCTCAGAAGCTGCATAAGGAATGTCTATCTTGTTCCCCAGAATAAGGAAAGGGACATTTGCCAAGGACTCATCAGAGAGAAGAGCATCCAGCTCTTTCTTTGATTCTGCAAACCTTTCTTTGTCATAAGCATCCACGAGATAAACAACTGCATCCACCTTCACACCCAAATTTGCATGTTATACACATGGTATTGACCAATTACAATTTGAAAAGTATTCCTAAGCAAGAATATAACAAAGATAAACTGCTACAGAAATGGGATAGAAAAACCAACTTCTTCAAATCAGCCAGGTCCTGAGAAACAAAAGCAAGATATAATCCAATCCTATCCACAACTCAATAGATTTTCTTTGCCTCTTTTATCAAAAGAACATGTGCATGAACATAAGCTAGCTACAGAAACTAGTATATCACCACCAGAAAAAGGAATGCTTGACATGTCATGCAAAATATGATCTAGCAACACCATAAAAGCTTAAAAAATGAAGACATATCCTAAGCCAGAATATCAAAGGAGAAGAACATTAGAAAAGAAAACAAATCATGAAATGCTAAATTTTGCACAGCGTCCTAAAAGATTTTGTGCTACACACTTGAAAAATGTCAGCAGTCCAAGCCACAAAATCAGGTGCAAACACAATATGGCATCTAAGAACCTGCTTTAACCTTCAAGCTAGTAGAACCTGACAACTTCAAAACTTTCTGTAAGTGCACTCAACAGCTTAAAACATACACTCCAGATCATAAAAGTTAAAAGTCAAATATGCTGAAAAAGTTCATGTATTGCATGCCATCAAGAAGACCATTTCTTCCATCTGAATTAGCAAGATTGTTTATTTTCTAACTTCATTAAAAATAAACCTATATCCTCATCAGACACGAGAAGTTTCATAAAACATCATAGATCCCTCAAAAAAGCTATGTGATACTCTTTGTTGCATTCATTTTCCACATATAGAGCCAAATAAAGGAACAAAGAGTACTTTAGGAACTGATAATTAATAATCTAAGGTATAATTTCTAAAGGTAACAAAATAAACCCATAAAAAAGATAGAAACAACATTTTCACAGCGAAGTTAATATTTGTCGGGCAAGGTACTATTGAAACACCTTCTGGAATATAAAAGGTATTATCAGCGAACTTCCACATCGATATTGGCCTCCCATGAATCAAATAAACATAGAAAACGTTCATTTGGGATTAATGAAGGCACTTAAACATCTTGGCAAATGAGAGAAAGCTCATTTATCCTCTATATAGATGGTTCCCATTCATTCTGTTAGATGCCAAACTAATAATTCTTCTCTTAGGTCCCCTACACCTCGTATATTAGACTAAAGCACAGCCATGGGGGGAAAAAGGAACTTTCATGTAAACCTGGAAAAAAATAGTACAACCTTGAAATATTCAGAATAAACTGATAAAAATTGTTGAAGTAGGTATATAGACATTGCTAAGCATATAACAAGGTTCACTACTATCTGAAGCATATTAAGGCAAGTTTTTTATTGAGACTTCAACCAGCAAAAGACACATTATAAAACCTGGTTCTTCGAAAATTAAAAGGATGGACAAGGAAAAAAACAAGGGGGGAAAAGAAGCCAAAGAAACATGACAAAAGAAATTCGCTCCACAAATAGAGCATCCCATGCTGAAGAAAATAGTACTTTGCCCCAAGAAAAAATACTTATCAGTGAATGCTAGAGTGGAACTTAAGGGAAACACACAGAAGGGGATAAAAATTGGGCTAATATGCATCTAACGGAAGGCGAATTTAGAGGGTGTGAAAAATTTAGCAGTGTTTTTCACACCATTTTCTGGTCCATGTATAATCTATTATGCTAATATGCAAGGGAAGCTCGGGAATGGAAATGCTTATTATACTTTTATATCATTTTTTAGATACATGGACTGACTTTGTACATGAAAATTAAAATTAATGTTATATTTGAAACCACAACGAAGCCAACTGAAATGGTCAGAAACCTCAAGGAAGGTTTGTGAAATAATCCCCAAATTTGATCAAGAAAATAGAAAACCTAACAAAGATAAAAAACAATAACCCAATACATGGGATTTGCGCTTCAATCTTGCACCTAATATCGCAGCCAATACCAGTAAACAAAGGAGGAAAAAAGAAATTATACCTTGGCATAATAATCTTTCCAGACTCTGCGAGCGATCTGATGGCCTCCCAAGTCAAAAGCCTTAAACTTAATTTGGCCAATACTCAGCTCCTCAGACGTCGGGTACTGCGTTGGCTGATGTTGAACCAATCTCTGCCCACAAAATGCAAATAATTCATTCAATATCCAAAACCCCTTTACATCAAATTAGTACTTTCAACAATTCCCTTCTCCACGTGCAACGAAATCCAAGAACCAAAAAAGATAAGCATTAATCGAGTGAAACACCTTAGGAAACCTATTACCACCACTCCCAACTATATTTCTCTAAATTACAACAACAATTTTACCAAACCCACAAAATCAGCTCAACAAATCAATGAATCAAAGGAACCCCGTAAACAAAAGATAAATTCCTTTATTCATCTCAACAAATATAAGTTAACAAACCACAAATATTGTACGCATAAGGAAAAAGAATGGAAAAGTTATACCTCATCTTTCAACATATGAAGCAAGGTGGTTTTGCCGGCATTATCGAGGCCCAGAAACAAGATCTTAGCTTCCTTTTGCCACAGTCCTAGCGAGGCCAATATTCCGTAGAACCAATCCAACAAAAACATCTTCGAATCCTTGTAATTATAATTCACCTCAAAATTCCTCAATTAATCACCCCCAATTTCCCTAATCCACCTCCGATCCCTACAAAAATAAACCTCACCAGTCGGATCGATGGACGACAAGACAAGAGAGAATCAAAGAAAGGCGAATTTAGAGGGTGGGAAAAAATTGGGCTAAATTTACTGTGCGCTGATTTAGAGAGAGAAAGAAAGAGAAAAAGGTGGGTTGGTGTGGACGGGTAAGTGGTTATTTATAGAGGGAACCCTAGAGTTATTACCGTGCACTAGCGGACAGAAGATGCTGAACTCTGGTATCAAACCGTTGCCTGTTGGGTATCGGAATCAACATGCTATTGTACATGATTCCTTTTTTAAATTTTTATATATAGTGCATGCACCATGAGGCAATAATATCTAAAACAAAAAAAAAATATATATTAATATATATAAGAAATAAAATCTTAAAGTTATTTGATGAATCTCTCATTTTGTGCTTTAATAATTTTTTAATTATAAAATTTTAAATCAATTTTTGTTGTCGATGAGGCCTAAGTCTAGTCACAAATTAGCTAAAGCTGAGACTGAATTAATACTAATTTTAAAAATTTTATAACAAAAATAATTTTGCTAGAGGCAACTTATCAAATACTATCTTGAAGAATTGCAAAAAAGACTTTGGGTACTTGATTTCTTCTTTTTTTTTTGTTGCTTTTTAAGTCAAAGGTGAATCTAGGATTGCTTATCTCATATATTTGTGAGAAATCAAAAAGGAACAAGAGAAAGATAGCATCATGGTGGTTGTTGGTGCCTTTTTCTTTTTATTGTTCTTATTCAATTTCCTACCCTTGGTACTAGTTTATTGTACTTCTTTTGGCTATAAATTTGTTTGGATAGTTTATTATTTGTACAAATATATTTGTTTGCACTATAAATACATTTTTTTTATCTTACTTGTATTGCATTAAAAAAGTGTTACTATGGAATTGTTTGATTAATCGTTTATTAGCAAAAATTATTTGCTTGCATAATCAATACATTTTTCAACTATTTTTTATCTCACATATATTATATTAAAATTGTATTATAGTATTTTTCTGAAAAAATTATCTCAAATATGTATTTGCTTCTAGGTACAAATTTGTTTAGGTAGTTTATTATTTGTGCAAATCTATTTATTTGTATTATAAACACATTCTTCAACTATAATTTTATTTCACATATATAACATTAAATAAGTGGTATAACTAGTAGGGGTGGGCTGTGCGAATGCCCAATGAGGTTAACTGATTGGTTAAGAACTGTGGAAAATTTATAAAAGTTGCGATAGTTATTTTTAGGTTACATTTGTGATAGAGTTGTATGTAAGTTATGTATTTGAAGTTGTAGTGATAGTAGAATTTTTTTTTTGAATATAGTATGAGTTTGTTAAGTTGTAGAATATATTTTGGTATAAACTGTGGATATCGACATTTGCTGAATGCGGACAGAAGCATGCATTATAAAACTGAAGCATATTTTACAGGCATATAAGTGAAAAGGAGACATTCTGACAGTTTAATTTTTATGTTCAATGTTTAGGCTATGGAAGCTGAGAATAGATTTGCGTCTTGAAGATTTTTCGGGAAGTATGAAGTTACAATTTTGAACGCAGTGGGTTGAGGCAGCCTGAATGTGGGAGGAGAAGGTTGAATGCAGCAAATAAGCGTTCTTCCGTGCAATTTTTGTGCAACGAGGGCGACAATATTAACATTCTGTAAGACAGTAAAAAAATAATGAATATGGTTAATGTATAGGATGGGAAAGGAGGGGTAAAAATTTTGTGTGTAAATAAAGGGAATAAATAATTACTTGTTGGTTTGCATGATAGAGTTCGGATGTTGAATATCCAACCAATTTTTCAGCTTCGATGTCTATTGCGGTTGCATGTAGGGAACCGGTTCTATCAGAAAGCGAAATTGAAATATATGCTCTGGGAAAGGAGAAGTGATAATAATTAGTGAAAGATGAAATTGCTTGGAGAATGAGTTGTTTGATTTGTGACTAATGTATGAGATTGTTAAGAACCTGGGTAAGAGCTGAACAGTGTGTTCACAATGTTGACAGAATGTTCGGGTCATATGTGCAGAGTAATGTGGTTCTTCACAATTAGGGCATGCCATACGGTACATTATACTATTTGTGTAGTTTATTTCAGCGGAACCTCTAATCCATGCTGTGCCAACTTCCTATGAAGGAAAGATAGGAATTGTGAATAAATATAAATATTGTTGAGCTGGATCTAAAGGCAGTAGGATTGAATGAAAGTGTCTATGGAGGCTTACAATTTGTTTTTCAGCAGAAATATCGATGATTTGATTATCATTGGGAGGTGGAAGAAGGATATTGGGATCGATATAATTTGTGGTGGCTGGTAGTTGTGTTGATTGGTTAGAATTAGTATAAAACCTGAGGCATATGTGGAAACATTAGTAGTAATATCAGTAATGAAAATGCATTTGTGAATGTTGGAATTGGTACCAGCTTTGTAGGTCAATTGCTTCCTGAACGTCTGGATTTATGAGGATGACGGATGATGCTTGAGTTGAGAAGCTAAGATCTTGTGCGATGGAAAGAAATTTTTGTGTAAAATGTAAAGTTGTAAAAATATTTCTGAGAAAAAAAAATATGTTTGCTTACATTTTTTTGTTGTGACTTTGATCCTAATGGCAATGATTATTGGGTAGGCTTCATGGTGGGAAGCAATAATAGGTCCATGGGATTCTTCAATTTGATCAGATAGAGTAAGAAGTAATGGCCGGAGACTGTAGAGGGATCAGAAAGAGAATGGTAATTGTTATTTTATTGTATCATTTAAAGGGTCAGGTAAGTGTTATAGTGAAAAATGGATTGTTACCTGCGATCAGCAATTAGGTAATCTCTACTGATGGATCTTTTTCCTCGAACATCTGTTTCTTTTACAGGCAGGACATGGAGGATTTTTCCCATGATATCTAGTGTAGTTATATAAAAAAAATATATTAAAAAAAGTTGATAGAGTAAGTATTATTTTGTACGGAAAAAATCAAATGAATAAAAAGCAGGTGATGCGTATACTTATCAAATGATTTGTGTTAGCAAGCGTGTCCAACATGGTGAAGGGTTGCAGTTGGGAAGAAACTGGAAGACAAGGTCGTTGTAGTTCTTGTATCTGTTGAATGTGGGTGTTTTGTGCAACAATCCAATAGTATGGATATTGACCAGCAGAGAGATCATCCAGTGATGGACGCACAATAGCATTAGATATGTAGTATTTTTTAAAAGGAAAAAGCAGCCTGGCAAATTGTTGAAGATAGGGTGCAGGTACATGCATATGGACTCTTAGTCCCTGTATTTTAGCATTGTCAGTTGGCGTTGAAAGGTAAATGAACAACAAAAGAATAATTTGGTAAAGTAAAACCGCCAAACCTGTGGTTCAGGTAGTGCATATTGTTGATAATGGGTTTGAGGTCCGCCAAAGCGCTTGATATGTGTTATTTCAATTACTTGGACAATTGCTGTCCAATTCAGTAGATCTGGATGAATATTTGAAAGTGGAATGATAATATTTTCCATCGCGGTAAGAACTGCAGTAAGAGGATGTAAATTTATGAAGGGAAAATGGAAACTATGAATGAGGAGCATTAATTAAAACTGCAGTGGATGTGAAATTGAAACTATAAATAAGGAGCGGAAATTTATAAATGGTTAGTGCATATGAAAGCATAGAAAGGTGATAAAAAAACCTAGTACCAGGTTCTATTTACAGAAGAATAACCCGAAGCAAAAAATTTTAGATATATGGTATGAAAAAATGCAGAAGGATTAGAAAATGGAAAAGAAAAAAGAAGAGGAGAACGACAATTACCTTAGGAACAATGGCAGTCTGGTGGTGGGAAGGAAGTTTAGTTTGGGAAATGATGAGTGTGAAATGAGGCTGCTTAAAAGGTGGACAGAGTAAGAATTTTTAAATTAGATATTATAGCGATTGATAGAGATGGAGAGTGGTGTCGGTGATAGCCAAGATATTGTGGGTGGTGCCAGGCTTTATAGTAAGACAGTCATGAATTGGTCAGGGATAAATAGTAGAGTGGCGGTGTTGTGTTTTGTGTTGGATTTGATCATCTGTTTTTTTTGGGTAAATATGTATATAATGAGAAAAGAGGATTTAACGAGACGCTTTCTTCAACAAGGTCTGACACATGCCACAAAAATGTGAAGCACAAAAATGTGAAGGTCCGTAAATGGAGTTTTCTGACTATTCATTATATATTCATCAGCTATCTTGGGCATTCTTACACCATAGGAGGTATTTTCCTACAAGAATATTCGCGATTCTAATTTTTGTTTAGGAAAAGAAAAAGGCAAAATAGAACCACAAAAAGATATCGTGGTGGAAATAGTCTGTTGTGTGTTTAGGAAATTAAACATAGGAAATTAAAAGTTTGTCCGGACTGTAGCCAAAAATATTGTTTGTTGGTAGTGCCTTACATAGTGGATAGAAATGTAGAATATATATAGGTGGATACAAAAGAAAGATAAAACAGTTTCTGGAAGCGTGTGCATCAAAGTGGAAGATAAAACAGTTTGTGGATCAGATTGGGTGTGCTGTCTCAAATTGATATGATTGAAGTACCCTCCTCGTGTCTTCTGCAGCATATTTTTCGATGCTGTCTTGAGCACACACGATGACCTGATAGGTGAGCATTGCTGTTGGCAGGAAGAACAGGAGTTCATTTGGCTTTGCATGAATTTGGTCCAGAAATTGAATCCAATGCTGAGTAACATTGAGGTCTGTGCATTGCAGGTGAGCATGAATTTGTTGCCGATGGAGATGAATGAGGAAAGGACGGTTATTTTGCCAATTTGGAGCGATGATATTAAATGGTAGTTTCTGTGAAAATATATTATAAGTTAGGGTGTTTGAGTAATAATTTATCATAGTAATTATATAAAGATAAAAAGTACCAGGCGAAAAACGTCATCATCAGTGAGACGATGGAAAAATGCCGAAAAAGTTAAATCTTGTGTGAAGTCATCCGATAAGCCGGTGATAACTTGCTGGTAAACACAGTTAGTCCTATCAAAATGAATTTGCGAGAATGGATCTGGGTGGAGTTTTTGGGTTAATTGTGTAGTCCAAGGAAATGTTTGCTGCTGGCAGTTTTTTTTAAAGATGGCTACGTTGAACTCCATGTTTGCTAAATATTTAAATAGAATGATGTCACCTGTGGTAAGTTTATGGTCTGCTGCAAAGTGATTCCAGCCTTCAGCAAATTGAAAATTTGTCAAGGCAATAAGCCAATGTGCATTTTTTGCTTTGATGGTTAGGAATGGCTGTCTGCAGTGTTGTATCATTGGAATAAGGTCATGCGGCAATCGCTGTTCAGTTAAGAATATGTTAGGTTATGGTTGTTAGAATTTTGTGCAAGGAAAAAAGGAATTAGTATTATATTATCAGAGAAGTACCAGTGTTTTATTTTTTGTAAAACGAATTGTGAAACAGCATGGTAGGGGGCCATATATATCAGGTATGAAGTGAGGAAGAGGAGCATCTGGAAAAACAGGAATTGATTTAGCAAATACTCAAAAATATAGGATTTTTATAAGATAGCAAGTAAACGATAACAATTTACAATTACCTGGTGGGTGTGGAGAAACAAACATGAGGACACGTTCCAACCACTTAGCAATGGAAATAGCATTTTTAAGCTCAAGAAGGCCAACGTCTTCAACGAGGGCAGAATGTTGTTCAATGAATGTTTCGTTGTATTTATAGGTATAGTGTTTGGGATCTTTGTGCAAAGCTGTAGCAGCAAGCGTTTTATGGCCAGTGGGCGTAACTAAATAGTATTTGTATAATTTCTGTCTTTGCGGTGTAATGTGGACGGTTAGTGTCCAAGAAACAAAGATATCATTGTCCATCTAACTGTAGAGAGTTTATGAAACTGTTGGTTATTAAATTGTATATGGATTCAATCAATGAAAAATGAAATGTTTAACTAAAGGGAATGTAAAATGAAGCAAAATAATCTACCAAACAGTGAATCATATTAGTTATGAGTTAGGTCTGTTTTATATTTGCTGAACATTGAATATGTGGAAGAAGCAAAAAGCTATAGACAATTGGGAGTTATAGACATAAAAACAATGAAAGGATTGAATATGTTGAAAGTAAATTATTCAGTTATCAGCTGCAAAATATACTGGAAATTGATGGAAGCGTACCTGATGTGCAAGCGAAGTAGGAAATTTAGCTGTGTTTTAACTGTTGAGGATTTTTTACTGGTGATAGATTTTAGAGGAAAATGAGAGTGAATGTTCAGGTGGAAGAAGGCTGTATATGTTTGAAGAAGTGGGGGTCGGTGGAGGGCTTTAATGGGTATTTAATTTAAACAGGTAAGCAGACAAAGTGCGTCGGTTGAGTATTTGGTGGAGCATTAAATGAATTGATTGGTAGTATTTATTTTGAACCATTAAATAGGAGAATTTAATTTTTTTTAAGTAAGGGAATTGATTCTGTGGTATATTGGATTGCTATATGTTTGTCTGCGTATGCGTGGCTGTTGAAAAGTAAGAAAGAAAATAGTGCAGTGGGTTGAAGAAGAATTGGAAGCGATGGAGGCAGGTAGCAGGAATAAAAGGTAAATGTGTTTGGTGGAATTGGCATGATGGGTGTTTTGGGGACACCTTGAATATATTTTGGAATTGAGAATGAAGAGCAATGAGAACCGAATAAGATGAAAGAAACAGAAGCACGTCTTGGAAAGTTAAGCTCTGTCTGGGAAAAACAGTGACATTGTTCAGGATAAAAGATCACACATAAAAAGTGAGTGAACAACTTCATAGATAATCATACAAATCTAACGGTCAATAGATGATAAAAGTACAAAGCACTACAATCTAATGGTTAAATTTTTGACAAAAAGCAACCTAGTTGCAGTAAGTGAACAACCACTGACAGTGAATTCACAGATGAGGTAAAATAATGATATACATTCAACCACTCTATGGTACCTTGCATTTGACCAAAAGTGTTAAACGTTAGCAGCTCACTGAACAGGTCCAATGAAACAAGTAACGGCAGGCAAAAAGAAACAAGTTTAATAAAAAAAAGAGGGTCTGTTTATTGGAGTATTGTTAAGTTAGTCCAAATGTTATGTAAAATTAAACAGTTTTTTGTTTTATATGTATGGTAGAATTATTTGGGATATAATCTATCACTGAAGTAGCAGGAAGACATTATAAATGACGTTGTACTGATATCTGAATACATTTTGCAAATTGTTTATTACATATAAGAATGTACATAGTAGTTGTGGTACCATGGAAAAATTTTTTCGGTGCCGTCTTTCTTGTAGATCTGGACGGTAAAGGAGCTAATTGTTTCTGGTATGAAGACTAATTTTTCGTTCAACTGGAGATCATGTTGCTGAGCAAATGTTTGCCAATTGTTGGTGAATTGTCGGCCGTCTATCTTGACTTGAAAAACTTTATATCCAGCTCTTAGGGTGATGAGGGGTGTTCTTGTTTCGTTTATGAATACCGTAACGAACTTTGGTATTTTCTGAAATAGAAAAAAAAATACTGGTAATGTGTGAGCATTGTTCTTGGATTTTCTTATTTCAGCAGAAGTGATAATATTTATATAGTAAGAATTATACTCACAAATTTATTTCTGTTCTTTTCATCGAAAATTTGGTAAAAAGTTATGGAATTCATAATATCATGAGTTATATCTGGTTTGATGGAAGAGCATATATGCTAATACATAATATATATTGGCTTGATTTCACCTGAGAGGAAAAAAAAGCAGTAAAAAAGCGAAAAGGAATTTGTAGGCAGATTGGGTAGAAAAAAGCATCGTACCTTGACTCACCATGAATATTTGTAGAATATTGCAATTGCAGAATATTAGAAAGGGGAACTGTCCAACTAAGGTAACTGTGCATTTTAAGTTCTGTAAACTGATAACATCAAAGTTTAGGTTGCCGATGTGACGAAGCAGTATATAATTATCTTTGTCAAGCAAATTAAACTTTTGAAATTCTGTCCATCCAACTCCAAATTTTTCTCCTGTAATTTCAATAGTCCAGCTCTGATTTCCTTGGATGATTGTTATGTTGTGTTTGTTATGGAGTTTCAGCATGCAGTAAAAGCTTGATGCCAGAATCTGAAAATTGAAAGTGCAGATGGTCAAGCTGTGTAATGGAAAACTTTTTGTTGTATTATATATATATGTATATATGAATAAAAGATAATTGCCTTTTTATTTTGGTTGCATTTGAACAAAAAACATCCTTCGGTGAAGTTGGAACGATTGCGCCCGTGATTGGAGGAATTGCTCGTGTCAATGTTTAGTGCCATAGATTTTTATGTAGTCTGAAGAAAAATGATACAGAAATGGAGATAGATGGTTAAGGTGTTCTTGAGAGGTGATGAATATATTTAAGAGGAAGCTTACTACGGCTATCGGGTGTATTGATTGGATTGTAATTCAAAGTGAAGGAAGTTGTTGCTGATATATAGTACAGAACTGAAGAAATGCACGTGGATAATATGCAGAGTGAGAAAATTATGAAAGAGTAGCAGTGCATATTGTGTGCTATATAGCTTTGTTGAAAGAGAATTGGATTGAAGTATGTGCAGAATGACAATAATAATAGTTTAATTGAAATATGTATAAGGTTTTACATGCAAATGAACAAAAAGAGATATAAAAAATATAAATTGTATGTTATAATAAGTTCACCTATTGATAATATATTAATATTTAAAATGTAATGTTAAATTTTTTTATAGACTACAAAATTAGGGGCGGAAAAGTATGTTACAAATTTTGATAATGACAAATTCATATATTTATTAAATTTGTTAGGGTTTTCATTTTACTAAATATTATTAAATATATTATTTAGAGAATACATGTTGAGATAAATTTGTTTTTAATTATTTTTTGTAAATTTGAGTTGCACCAATTGTGTAATTGTTTGAAATTTCGAAAATAAATTATTTTTTATATTGCTTTTTCTAGTGAAAATGATATTTTTAAAGAACGTAGAGGTAGTAAGTTATCTTTAAGTTGGTAGTTTGGATCTCAAAAACACACATAGGAGAGAGGCACGTAAGAATAGAAGCAGAGTGGAAATAAATTTATATTCACCAAGAAATAAGTAAAGAACCGGCCGAACGCTCTTTTCGTTCTGTTTCCCCAGAATGGAGACCAGCGACAACCGAATAAGATGAAAGAAACAGAAGCAGGTCTTGCAAAGTTAAGCTTTGTCTGGCAAAAACATCAAAAGTGTTAAGGATAAAAGACCACACATAAATAAAAAAAAGTAAGTCAACAACTTCATAGATAATCATACAAATCTAACGGTGAATAGATGATAAAAGTACAAAGTACTACAATCTAATGGTTAATTTTTTGACAGAAAACAACCTATTTTTAAAGTTAACAGGCAACAACTACTCGGAGCAAGTGAACAACCACTTGCAATGAGTTCACAGATGAAGCAAAATACATTCAACCACTCTAACGTGCTAATGATATACATTCAACCACTCTAACGTGCTAATGATATACATTCAACCACTCTAACGTGCCTTGCATTTGACGGTACCTTGCATTTGACCAAAAGTGCTAAACCTTTGCACCTCACAAAACAGGCTCCAATGAAACAAGCAACGGCGGGCAAACAGAAAGAAGCTAAAGTTGAGCTCTGGAGCTGCCACGTGGCGCCAAGGGAAGCGGCTACAGGAACCCCGAACTCGAACTTATATTGTATTATTATATTATTATTATTATTATTATATATTATTATTATTATTATTCGATATATATATTATTATTAGATATTATTATTATTATATATAATGTTAGATATTATTATTAGATGTTATTTGGGGAAGGAGAATGGCGAAAAATTTAAACTTACAATTTGGTTTAGTATTGGTTGTGTTACAAAGTATGGAAGTTGTATTTTGTTTGTGTTACAAAGTATGAAAGGTGTATTGGAGCCGTATGGCAGATAGCAGGAAAATGTTAGGAGTGCAGAAGGGGTCAAAGAAAATTTGTTGTGCTGCATTGGTTGTTTTTATTTAATTTTGCGTTGACAGAAGAGATATTTAGATAAGCAATTTTTTTTTTGCATTACCTTGCCGAGGTTACACATCAAAATTACAGTAGAGTAATTTAACAACTGTAGTGAACATAGAAATACACATAAACTATACTACTTATGTAGAAGGTTGATTCTAGGCAGTATTTTTAGTTTTTGTCAAGCGTATTCAGCAGCTGTGACTTCTTCTTCATTGTAGCTTGTAATTATAACATGATTGGTGTCTTTGATTGCTTTTTCTTCTGGATTGGATGATTTGATGTGACAAAGCAGTATTTTGCCTTGGATTGCTTGAGTGATTTGTGTAGCAGATTCATGTCCTGGGCATAGAAATAGTAAGTATGTTGGAATTTAAAATATTAGTAAGAAATGTAAGTTTAGATAAATGTTGTACCTTATTGTCAATTTGTTGTAGGTGACTGGCGTTGATGCACATCAGGTCTTCAGCTGCTTCTCCCAATGTGACAGCGTGTATCTTGGCTAGGGGTGGGCAAAATTATCCGCTAACCCGAAAACCCGTCATATCCGATCCGATCCGATCTGAAAATTAGGATATCCGATTTTTATTATTTGATCGGGTCAAAAGAGGATCGGGTACCCGCTAAGATGCGGGGCGGGTTAGGGTCACATAATTAAAAACCCGCGGGTACCCGATCCGCCCCGCATATATATATTTTTTATTTTATTTTTATTTTTATACACACACTATAAAATAATAAGAACTAAATAAGTAATTTTATTGAATAAATTATATTACAAATATGAGAGACTATAGTTTATTTACAAGATTCATTTGTAGAGGCCATGATCTTATATTTTATAGAAAAAAGTTTAATTAATGTGGAACATATATATTAAAAAATGTGCTACTTATTTCAAACTTTTATTGATTTCGAATTCTTTTAATTTTTTTCCTTTATCTTATATTTTCTTCACATGCTTATTTCTTGGTGGGAAACCTTTTTTAGAAAAAAAATATTTCTTAAATCTTAGATGAATGTGTAAAATATAAAATTAAATTGGTATAAATTATTTTTTAAAAAATTAAATGATAAATGGGGCGGGGCGGGTACCCGTTGACCCGACCCTATCTCAGCGGGTACCCTATTATAGGATACCCGCTGATATGCGGGGCGGGTAAGGGTCAAAAAATGGCTGACCCGCAAGGTGCGGGTCGGGTCAGCCAAATGGTGAATGGGGCGGGTACCCAACCCGCGCCCACCCCTAATCTTGGCAGTTGAGTCAGTTATGAAGAGGGAGATGCAAGCTCTATATGATCAATTTGTTTGTTAGTTATTAAGGTGAGAAATATGTTGAGCTTATTTGATGTAATTGTCACTTGCCTGGGAATAGGGTTGATTTCGATATCACATGATTGACATTTCAATCCCCAGGTGTTTATGAAATCATTAGAGCGAAGGCATAACGGGAAGGCTGAGTACCAAAATGGTCCTTCTATGCAGCTAATTTCAGCTCTACCTTTAATCCAGACTGTTGGTTTCTGCTGTTATTTGTATAGGAAATGTTTTTGTCCTTTTGGTGGAAAAATTGTAAATGGGAAATGAAGTGTTTGAGAAGAATAGGGAATTACGATTCCTTTTGCATGAAGGACTGTCTGGATCTGTTGGATTTGATTGCTCTGGACTGGAGGAAGAATAGTTCTTGGATTTGCAAAGGTTTTTTGCTTGAATGACCGAGGCTAAATGTGACAACTGTGATAGCCCCACCTTCCCTTAAGGCGTACCAAATGGGTTAGCGGACTGCCTGCCCAACTCTTGCCAGGACTACTAGCTCGATTATGTACAGTTTAAAACGTTTCGGAAGGTATAGCGCGCTCAAACGGAACAAAATCATGGAATGAAAACGGAATATCAGAGCCGCACATGAACAGTGCCAATCACATATAGACATGTAAGGTTCCCAACTTACAACTCAAAAGATAGTGTTAAAACAAAATACATTTAGGTTTTTCCACCCATCAAGGAGCTATACAAAAGTATATTAAACGAGCTTAACTCGGCTTCAAAATCACAGTTCCAAAATCCCTGTAAGGAAAATAAAGGCAACAGAAAAGGGGTGAACTTACGCTCAAAGAGGTACCAAACATACAGGGTAAAATCATGGCCTTTTACGTTTAATCAATCAGATACATATGCCAGATATAAAGGAAAGCATTTAGACACATTGACTCAAAGGGAAGGATATAGGTGGCTCTCAAGAGCCAGATTTCCATCTGCAGTACTTGATCCGAACCCGTTGACTCTCCGTCAACGTAAATAGAACCAACATATCCGTAGACCCCACTTTACACCAATTTCCGTCCACCAAACATACCCCTACCGGGGCCGAACTCCAATCAGTTCAGAAATGATAATATTCGAGTATACCGGAATCAAGGGTCTCAATATCCAAAGATCCCAAAACAGACTACCGTGATTCGTTATCTAATCGACCAGGTCCTTGCCGGCCCGACTCGAGTAACTAGCCACAGGAGTTGAGTTCAGAGGTCACAGAAAGGTCATTGGATACAAGCTTCCAAACGACGTCAGAACAGATACAGATACAGATAACAGATTTAGATTCGCACCAAAAATTGGCATATGAACAGACAAGAGAACGAGTGTGTTAAAGTACACCGTCGTCTCAAACAAAATAAACAGATAGTTCAGTCATTCATATCACAGATTGCATATACAGAAATCGAGTTAAACAACAAGTGAGGGGAGTGGTACACTCACCTATTAATGCAAAATAACGTCCAGAATATCTTTCTGAGTAACCCTCTCAATCACCGATGAACCCTAAGGTTAATCAAGAGAACATATTACAGTTCCTCCAGCAAAAGTCAGGTGAATTGGAGACATTTCAAATACCACTAGTACGAAGTATAGATAGGATTGGAAAACTTATGCTCGCTCGAAAAATTTTGAAATATCCATTTGAGTCGAAGAAAGGAAGAAAACGTATTTCTATTAGTCGTAAATGTCATTTTTTCAAGTGTACAAGTTTTCGCCAGATTCGAACTTATATACCTTGAGAAAAGAGGATGCAAATATTCTAGATGGTTCATATGGTATTCACTTTCAAATCGTTACCTAATGCTCGAGTGACAATTTGGGCAGCACGCCCTTTGTATTTCTCTATTTTTCAACCATTTATGGTTTCATTATTTTCCTCAATCAATCCCAAGGTCATACACAATATAAATTCATCATAACAGCCATTCAATAGGCTCAAAGTCATCCAAGTACAAGATTTAGCTAGGCCAATGACCGGAAATAAGCTTTAAGCTAGGGAACTAAAAAGACAGATTCACCGCTACTTAGTGTATCGGACATAACCGAAATTTCGCTTATTGGATTGAAGTACAAGTTATACCGTTCCGAAGCTAAGATAGAGGGCTATAATTTTGATGAAGACTACTTAGTCCAGTTCGCACCCTAACTAGGTCAAATTTACCAAAACAACCCCAGATTTTCCAATTCGAAGTTTACTGTGGCAGTTCTGATTCATTCAGTCATATCTCAGCACATACAACTCCAATTCAAGTGATTCTAAAGCCATTTGAAAGCTAAGATACATGGCTATAATTATTAAGAAGACATCAACAACCAAATTAGTAGTATTCCTGGTCAAAACAACCAATTATAGAAGCTGATTCTCAGTTTTGGGTAACTACAGGGCAGCAGGGGTAATTCTATCTTTTCACAGGTTACGTTACTCCGATTGAGCTGAAATTTTTCAGGCTACTATAAAACATCATTCTCTACAATTTTTATGTTTTAATCCAAGGCTAATTCGACCACTAACTATGAGGAACAGTACCGGACAGAATGGGTTGGATTGAAATCCTAAATCCGAATTTTTCCGTTCAATGCGGAAATTTTCGGCAAACAACCACAATTTACGCATTCTAACTTCATTCTAGATCATTTCCAACCATCATACATGGCCACACAATAGGAATCATATGAAAACAGAAAAAATCATGATTAAATAGAAAATGCACCAAATTCTACCAAAAGTCATGAAACAACACCTAAAATCATCACTTCACCTCACACGTGTCAATAATTAAGCATTATTGAGTTTGCAAGAAAGGTCCCTTAGTTACTCACCTTAACAACCCAAGAACAAGAGCAACTTAGCACCTTAAGCCTCCAAACAACTTCACTAATCACCTCACAACCACTCACTTAAGGGGTTTTATGGAGTAAATGCAAGATTAAACGGTTGGTTTGTTGGATTTGAGCAGATTGAAGCAAGAAATTGGAGAGCTTTTCCTTTCTTTCTTCCAAGGAGAGAATCGGCCAAGAAGCTTGAAAATGAAGGATAATTTTAGTCAATTTTGATTTATTTGGTAAAGTCATGAATAGTGGTCAACAAGTAAGAATTAATCTACAAGTGACACTTGTCACTTCCATTAAATGCTAAGCTATCCTTTTGTTTCCTCAACACTCATCCAAATGATATCCTCTAATTATCTCTTAGCACCTAGTAAATAAATCCGGTATCCAAAACTTAACCTAACGGACCGAATTTTTTCGAACTTTACGCACTAACGGGTCCCACGTCCGATATACGTCCTTAATTTCTCAAAAACTAACCGATACTAGAAAAAATCATCTAAAAACTATATTTACTCATAAAAATTATCTAGAAAAGTTTTCTAATAAGAAAATGCAGAAAAGCGTGCAATTAAATAAAATAAAATTTAGAAAATAAGAAAATTTACGGGTTCTCACACCAACCCAATTCTCCAAATGGAAACATTAAAGGATATTGTAGTGGATCATAGCAACCATAATAATACTGAATGTTACGTGAGGAACCATCACGAGTGTAGACTTGTATATTACGGCGATTATTTTCACCATTTTCTTCTCCTTCTACCCATAATGCTGCAACTTGTGACTCTGTTGGTTTGTTATATACTCTCTGATCTAGACCAGGAAGAGTATGCAACACTATTTTGTAGCTGTCTAAGTTAGGAACGTGGCATAAATTCCTAAAGAAGCGAGTGTATGGATTATGCTGAAGAATAGTGATTAATTTCTTTATCACACTCTCAGATAATCTAGGACAGGCAGCTAGACGATTAGATACTTCATTTTCAATATCATGAAAGTAAAGCTGCATGTTTGTGCCTGAACCATTATTTGGTATCAAATCATTTAGAATATGATACACCTGTCCTTGAATCCTAAATGTATAGACTCCATTGTTTCGTTTACACAGATCCTTATCACATTTAACACCAAAAGATGTGAATCCAAATTGATTGTTGTAAGTCCTAATGAGCTCCCTGAATGCTTTTGCTTCCTCCGAAGATAAAGTCAGTAATTCTCTCAAAATATCAGGAAGCCTGTTCTGTGCCAGCATAATATCACCATCAGAACAGCAAAAATTTGCTGTTTCTGAGAAAAACTTTTTGGCACCACAGTGTCGACAATCTCTCTGCTTTGGCAGAATGTCAGCAGTATCCGCTATTAAATCCAACAACTCTCTTCCTTTTTTAGGTCTTCTTCCTAATAGGAACAGAAATGATATCTGAAGTAACCATTAATTTAAATGGCTATCAACAATACGAATGCAAATCAAGAATAAGGGGTCAAAGCTAACCTGGACGTTTTCTTTTATTTTGTGCAAGATTTCTTTCATTAGCTGACTGTTGAACAGGTTGGCTATTGATGACTAAAAGTCAAATGCAGAAGTTCAGATATTGCTAGCATCACAATGCATGGAAACTGAAACAGAATTTTGTTAAGAATACAAGAATCTACCTAAAGGTGTATCTAGAAGGACAGAAGCATTGCTACATGAGGCATATGACTGCATAATATGTGCGTCTCTACCGAAATTTGCAGTAGAGGCTGGATGAAAAGACTGTTTATGTCCAACAGTGTACTGTCTGCCAATTCCATCAGCCAACAAAGCAGATTGTTCATGATTTTGTGATAAAGAACAGCTCAAATTCAGCCATTTTTTTGGTTTTCTGGACCGCAAGTTACGCAAGCAGTTTTTTTTTATTTCCATCTGAGATAAGCTTGTCGCCTATAGGTTTTTTTGTCCACACAAGAAGCTACATATTCAGCAGGCAAGGAAGGCAGTTGTTCTGATACAGAAGCAGAATCACTGTTCGCAATGTCCGTAACAACATAGTGATGATTG
Source organism: Coffea eugenioides (assembly GCF_003713205.1). Classification (NCBI taxonomy): domain Eukaryota; kingdom Viridiplantae; phylum Streptophyta; class Magnoliopsida; order Gentianales; family Rubiaceae; genus Coffea; species Coffea eugenioides. Next base: position 28,695 of record NW_020862072.1, read on the forward strand.
CTAACATAGCTAACATCAGGTATTTGTACTGGATAGCCACATGAATGTGACTCAATAACTTGACGCGCCTGATCCATCAATTGCGGAGCCGTAGAGTGAAAAGCAAATGATGTGCTCAAGTATAACAGCCTTATATTGAAAGTTGAAGCAATAAAAACTTAGGTAAAGATGAACACCGAAAGTATATATGACACACAATGGCTACCAACTTTACAGCAGCTCAAACAATCTATACTGTCGCATTATGGTTAACTAATATGATTTGCAGCCAAATAAGGAGTGATTGAAACAATGACTCAAATACTAAAGAAACGGAAGGAAAGTTGCTCAAAATAAGCTGCATGATAATATCGTAAAAACTATGATCGTAAAAACTATGAAACACAAGTAGTAAACAGGCATGCAAAAAGAAGAACATTAAATGTCTAGAGATTTAATGCAGATAAAAACTCACCAAGAAATAAGCAAAGAACCGGCGGAACGCTCCTTTCGTTCTGTTTCCCCAGAATGAAGACCAACGACAACCGAATAAAATGAAAGAAACATAAGCAGGTCTTGGAAAGTTAAGCTTTGTCTGGCAAAAACATCAAAAGTGTTAAGGATAAAAGACCACACATAAATAAAAAAAAGTAAGTCAACAACTTCATATAGATAATCATACAAATCTAACGGTGAATAGATGATAAAAGTACAAAGTACTACAATCTAATGGTTATTTTTTTGACAGAAAACAACCTACTTTTAAAGGTAACAGGCAACAACTACTCGGAACAAGTGAACAACCACATGCAGTGAGTTCACAGATGAAGCAAAATACATTCAACCACTCTAACGTGCTAATGATATACATTCAACCACTCTAACGTGCCTTGCATTTGACGGTACCTTGCATTTGACCAAAAGTGCTAAACCTTTGCACCTCACAAAACAGGCTCAAAAAGAAAGAAGCTAAAGTTGAGCTCTGGAGCTGCCACATGGCGCCAAGGGAAGCTGCTACAGGAACCCCGAACTCGAACTTATATTGTAGTTAGATATTTGTTTTTACAAAATTTATCCATAATTTCCTATCCAAACGCAGTCTCAAGTTTATCCCTTTTGTACTATTCCAACTCCCCCTGCCGCAGCCCTTTTATTTTGACTAAAAATCGGGGGAATTGTCATTGGGTATATACAAACCGTTGGATTAGCCCAAAACGAAGAGGAAAGCCGTAAGTATGTTGTCACCGGGTAAATTCTAACCATTGGATTCAGCTCAAAGGAAACGAATAGTCTATGGTCTCACGTTGTCACCTAGCAAAGTAAAACCGTTGGATTTCAACCCAAAGTAAAGAAATGCGATTATTATCGAAATCAACACCGTCCGATCAAGACAAAGAGAAAACGAAAGAGCAAATTATCCGGTTGGTCACTAAACTTTTGCAATCGTCGAGTTTTGGTCACTCAACTATTAAAAGTCTGATTTTGGTCACTAAAATATATAAAGTTAAGACGTGAAGCCATTCTATTACATTTCGCCGTTAAGTTCGTCAATTTATCTGTCCGCACGATTTTCAAGACAAAAGACAGGGTCAATTTAGGAACTTTAACATCCACTTGCACCTCTTGTTCCCCTCTTCATAGCTCGACCCAACAAGCTCAATCTCTCCACTCTCCTATCATACCTTCTCCTTCCAAAACAAGGCCTCTCCAATTTTGCTCCGCTAGTCCTAGATATGTTGCAGTGGAAGAAAGATGCGGTCATACAGCTCAAACCCTAACACTGAGCTCTAATTACCACCAGTACAACTGTGGTGGCTTGCACCAACAATCCAGAGGCATGACCAGTGCAGTGCCTAATTACTTGGCTGCAACAAAATTTGCTAAAGCTAGAATCCGCTCTCAGAGTGCACTGCGACAAAGGCTAGCCACTCCGAAGAGGGAAAGAGTCGGCTCGATTAAGAAGAGGTTGTCATTTCCTGTCCCAAACCCATATGGTGCAGGCACGGGCTACGGAGATTATATGAGAAGCCCAAGCTTTAAGAGTGCTTGTGGAGTGCATTTGGGGTTTGAACACCAGTCTAACCATTCATCTTGCTACACCGAGAGTCTGACAGCAAGGGAGATTTCACCTTCTTCGACCGGCGACTTGAGAAGGTGGTTGAGGTAATTGAAAGGGATGAAGAGGAATCGAGCATTAGATTTGGAGGGCCCTCGTAATCTGTACTATTTGCTTCTTCAACTCCCAATTTGACTGCGTATTTTTTGCTTAGTTCCAGTTATATTTATTCCCCCGATTTGCTTATCAGCTTGTAATTCATTTGAACTTCCTAAATTGACCTGCCTTTTGTCTTGAAAATCGTGTGGACAAACAGATCGACGAACTTAACGGCAAAATGTAACAGAATGGTCTCGTGCCTTAACTTTATATATTTTAGTAGGCAAAACCAGATTTTTAATAGTTGAGTGACTAAAATTCGACGATCGCAAAAGTTTAGTGACCAATCGGATAATTTGCTCAAAACGAAAGGATTGCGATCCCAAGTCTAACGGTGTGTTTAATAAAATTAAAATTTAAAAATTGAAATCTGAAATTTGAATCTATTAAATTATTAAATATTAAATCAAATACATTTAAATTTGAGTGTATAAGTGAATAGTTTATCACTTTTTTTTAAGAGTAAGTTTTACCTAAAAAATTCAATAATACTAACACTTAATCAATTCAGATCAATTTTTGATTATCAAACGCGTCTGAATATGTTAAAATCTAAATATATTAAATTTAAGTGTTGAATTACGTTATCAAACAGGACCTAAGTTTCTTTTCATAGTTCCACGCTTTCACTAATTTTTTTTTTTGGTCTAGTCACGCTTTCACTATTTGATTAGCACAAGTGATGGTCTTATTTTTATCGATTTGACTATTCAACGAAAAATTATATGGAATATTTAAGCAAGTGTTTTTCAAAAGTGAGTCCGCTCTATCAGCTTTTAATCCACTAAATATCAAGATTTAATACAATTAAGTAAGTGTTATTAGTGTTTATTCTTTGTTTAACAAATCAAATGACTTGTCAACTAGTACAAGAAAAATACAGTAATCTGTATTTGTACAATATCGCTCAAATGGACAACAACAAACTGAGAATGTTTCAAGGGTTGTCAACTTCACAGAAAGTAATCAAGAATCCTGCTTTCAAAGTTTGTGAAGATTAAAAATCATGAAGTTGGATGCCTTGCAAAGACGGTCACTATGGGCTGTGATCGATGCATTTAACTATTTTATGCACATATTTTTGCTCTGCAAGTTCACCCTTGACTTGCCAAAGGCACTTACCAACCAATCTGTGTAAGACTGTGATGGGATTTTACATGAAACTTTCATTGAAGTTCTCTGACGGATAGGGAAAAACAGGTAGGGATGCAAGAGTGATAATTATGTTTTTGTTTTAGCATAAAAGTACTCGTCATAGTTTTAGGATTAACCTTTCTTATACTGGGATCTAAAAACGTGCCATAAGTTAACGAATTTCTTGATAGTGCTTGTGAAGTAAGCTAAAGATTTGCACTTTCTCATGCCAAGAATTTCTTCATTGACAAAGCATATGAATAAGCTAAGGCAAAAAATGAGGAGAGGCAACTCAGTCGCAGACAGTGCTCTTTGAACAAGCATAAGCACAGAATGATTCAACAGGAGACAGAACAGCAGATACTCCGAAGAAAACTAGCTCATCCAAGAAATTAAGGCGCAAGACAGGAGGAATTGACAAACAGCCCTGCTTGTATTCAGAAAACATACTTCACCTAGTACTCCTACAGTTCATTTAGTTCCTTCAAACACCTGTCACTAATCCATGGACAGGCCTCTCGCCGGTGGCCTGATTTACCACAGTCGAAGCAAATCATGTGCAAGCCTTCACATTCTACATCCTGCAAAAACGTTTTGATCCAATGCAAGGAGGTAAAGGCTTATCGAGATCAACCTCGATACATGCTCTAGCAAAAATAGCCATCATCCGCTTATCCACCTTGACAGCCTTTCCAAGTGCATTTCCAATCTTGAACAGAACCCTGTCATCATAGTACTCAACAGGCAAACCGGTGAACTTTGCCCAAACTAAGGTTCAGCTTTGGGCAGGCTTAAAATCCGGTTTCCATGGCTGAATAGTTAAGTAGTTTCCCATTATATACCAGGACCCTTTTTCCAGCACCAGATAGCAATCTTTTTTGCATCGAAAACGTACATGAAAGAAGTTCATGCTCAGGTCGACAAGCTCCAATGGGTATTTGCGCTTCCAAAGTTTAACAAGTTCGGGAGAAAGGGAAGTGAATGACATGGTTTTCCCCAACAGTTTGAGAATGACAGCTTTTCTCCATGACTTCAAAGTTGTTTGTTGACCTAGATCCTCATCATCTGAGCCTGTGTAAATTGGTGGAAGGCTCGTGGTAGATAAAAGAGCATCCTTAAATGACAGACCACCAGTACCAGGACCCCAAGGTTCAGACTGTTTAGTCCGCGCATTGTTTGCCGGATCTGGAGATTCCTAGGCGTTATCTTGCCCAACATTTCCACCATCAGAGGCAATGCAATCTTTGAATGCTTGATATTCTGTCTTCTCTGGTGTTCGGTAGGCAAAGGGGATGACACGAGTTGTTAACTGTGCCCCCAGCTGATACCTAATCAGTCTTGAAGAACCCTCATTGCATTGAATAGGCAGGGCAATCCGAAATTTGAAACAGCCATCTAGCACCAAAGAGCCACTCTGTCCAAGAATCTCGCACCCCGGAGAAAAGAATCAGTCAATTTAACATGAACTGAGTGGACAACCCACTAAGCCCATTGGAGTACCCGCCATGGAGTTGAGCACTCCAAGGTCTTGCAAATCTTTTGACTTCTGCTTGCAGGAACAATCTGTTAACAGGAATTAAAATCTCCAGGAATGGCCCTGCCATATCCTACTTGTTTTTTGCAGATGACTCATTAATCTTTTGTAAAGCTAACTCTAAGGAGGCAAGTGAGATCACCAGAATTCTTCAAATCTATGAACTAGCTTCAGGGCAAAAGATCAACATTGAGAAATCAGCAGTTCTTTTCAGCAGAAACAGCTCCCAAGCAAATAAACAAGATGTCCTCCAAACTCTAGGCAACGTCCAGCATGTTTCTCAGGCAAAGTATTTGGGTCTCCCTATGGTTATAGGAAGATCTAAAAACAGCACATTCAGGTTCCTGAGAGACAAAATGATTGGCAAGCTACAAGGATGGAAGGGCAAGATGTTAAGTAATGCGGGCAAAGAGGTTCTTCTCAAATCCGTGGCATTAGCTCTACCATCATATACCATGTCAGTTTTCAACCTTTCAGATGGACTATGCAAAGCATTAAGTAGCATGATGACGAAGTTTTGGTGGGGAAATGACCAAGGCGAGAAGAAAATGCACTGGAAAAAATGGTGGGACCTGACAAAAATCAAAGGTAAAGGATGACTTGGATTTCGTGATATAAAGTGCTTCAATGAAGCCTTACTTGTCATGCTAGCGTGGAGACTGCTAACAAATCCTGAGTTGCTGGTTAGTATGGTAATGAAAGGGAAATATTTTCCGAACTCCTCTATCTTGCAAGCCAAAGCAAAGTCAGGTTCCTCGTGGATATGGCAGAGCATTCATAGTGCAATCCCTTTGCTAGAAGATGGACTTAGGAGACAGATAGGGAATGATAGATCAACTGCAATTTGGAAAGATAGATGGATTCTTGATGGTATGAATGGACTAATAAGATCAGCTAGACCTCAAAATTGCAACATAGACAGAGTCTGTGAGCTGATCATTAACAAGAGATGGAACAATAA
>NW_020862073.1:0-12547 GCF_003713205.1 Coffea eugenioides
GACGTGTGCGTAGCAACGTCTGGGAATCGCTCGAAGTCCACCGATCAAGAACCTTGGGAGTGATGACCCTTGGTTTCCAAGTCTGAAGGCTCGGGGACCTATGACTTATCGAGTCTAGATGCATTAGTGAACCCTAACCTCATGCATCCATTTTAGCTTGCCTAGGGTAGAGTCGACCTTACCCTATTAGGGACACTATTCACGAGGGGAGGGGTCCAACCCCTTTCTCCCTTTTATCGCTTTATTTCTTTGTGCTGATTTCGTTGCCACAATGTGTTATGTGTATTTATCTGGCTGAGCTAACCTTTCTTGGTTTTGTGTCCCCATTGCATTCACAAACCCTAGCAAATAAGAGGTCTGGTATGACCTTCTTTTAGAACCTACCCTCGTAGATAGGTTATTGCACGTTTAAAGATTTTGGTATATTGCATTCATAGATTAATAATTGCATGGCATTCTAAGCCTACCTTGGCGTATAAAAGGTCCTTTTAGGTCATGTTTCATTTCGGATTGCATATTTTACTGCTTTAATAAAATGGCATCATGCATAAACCATAGAAAGGGAATGCCACATAGGGAATCCCGTGTTTAGGAATAAGCCACCTTGTGTCTCGGATACTTAATCCAGTGAGACTTGCACGTTTACATTTTTGTACCATCCAAAGGGGTAGTGCACAAGGTAAGGTAGGATCCGATCGTTTTCATGGAGTGATCTTTGGAATATGAGCATCTAATAATCACTTTTTGGCCATTTTATCAAAAATTGGTAAAAATTCCCTTGCGCAAAGGACATTAATTTGAAGAAATTCACAAATGATTCCTCCTATTGAGACGATAAATAAATTGAGGCCAAATCGTGATTTTAGAAGGCTCATAGACTAATTTTCTGAAATCACCAATGGCCGGCCGATTCAATTGATCCATTTTGTCAATTCATAATCAATTTTGAATAAACCATTCATTTGACCAATTTACCCTTTTTAGGGTCACCTGGTCGATTTTCAATAAATCGTCAATTCATTTGACCAAATTACCCTTTTTAGGGTCTTTTGACTAATTTACCCTTTTTAGGGTCATGCGGTCGCTTTTGAATAAATTATCAATTCAATTGACCTAATTACCCTTTTTAGGGTCTTTTGACCAATTTACCCTTTTTAGGGTCATTCGGCCGATTTTTGAATAAATCCCTAATTCAATTTCATTTGGCCAATTTACCCATTTTTAGGGCAATCGAGCCGATTTTGAATAAATCAAGTTTCGTTCAATCTATTTGATCAATTTACCCTTTTTAGGGTGATCTGATTAATTTTGGACAAATCAAATTTCATTCAATTCATTTGACCTGTTTCCCTTTTTAGGGTAATTCGGTCGATTTTAAATAAATTGTCAACTTCATTCAATCCATTCGCCCTATTAGGGTTTCATTGTCAAATTCCAAATTGGGAAATCTAGTCAATCTTTGAGAAAACCATCCATTATATCCAACTATTTAAACAGTTGGGTTTTTGACTCATGCTTCACTGAGGAAATTTGTCAACGAATTCCAATCTCTTCGATAGGAGGTCGTCAAGGTTAAACCCATGTGTTTTGCAAATCAAAAGTGATCAATCTATTCGGACGTTGTCCTCATTTTGACAAATCTCTCGTCACTCCAATGGCCAAATTTTTCAAATTATTTTTCACTCCATAAGCTGATTGGATCCATCAGGTATAGTATGGTGCCTACTCTAACGGATTGCATTTTCATGCTAGGCCTACCCTTGGCATAAAAGGGTTCCCCCATAGGACATGCATACCGATTTTGTATTCTTGTTCACTAACTCGGGGTATTTTTCTTTTGTTTCCCCCCTGCATTCATAAAAATGTTGCAATAAGATGAAAATATTTCCCTATATTGGATAACAATTTTTGATCCGATAAAGTTTGGAAAGTATTATTTGATTCTTGGGCAGATCCAACAATGGAAACCTGAAAGATCCATTTGAAAGCTCTAGGCTAAGAGTTTCTAAGAGAGTTCATAATTGTTTTCAAAGAAATTTCTGTATATTTGACTTGTTAATATATTTTTGTGTCAAAAGAAAAGGAGATGAAAAGTGTACATGCGGAGCCTTTTACAATGAGGAATTTTGTTTCAAACTTTTCAGCAATAAAATTTTTGGACAATTATTGTTTTGTGTATATTTATGTACATTTCATTCTTTATTCTTACTCATTGGAGATTTCATGATGAATTTTGACAAATAAGACCAAATTAAGATTTTTTCAACCTCCAACCTGAAAATTCACAAGTGTACGCTTTCAAAAATCCTTGTGTACACTAGATTGTTGATCCGAGTTACACAATGAGAGTGCTCAAAAAAAAAAAAATTGAAAGAGGTCATTCAGAAGGCCCATGAGATACCTTTCTCCTTCACTTAATTCCAAAATAAAATCAGTCACATTGATTGATAAAATGCAAATTGGAGCGAACTTTGCTTAGAAAAAATGCCCATTGGTTTAACCAGATTCAATTCACATCTAAGTGAAAGCAAAAATGTGCATTATTCTTGTTTGTTTTGAAAATTTGGAATGATACTTCGAGCATTCTTTGCTCTACCTATACACATTTTATCATTTGCTCTTCCATTTGAGCCTATGGAAGAATAATTTCGTTTCACATAAGTGCCTTAATGATCTCTACCCTACATTGGAAAAACTTTCAAAAGGGAATGGGTTCTTAATGAGCATTGCATTACTTTGATTGTCATGAGGTGTAAGAATGATACTTTGGCCATCATTTCTACAATCTAAACACTGATCATCCCTTGCATCCTCGTTTGAGCTAAATTGGTGGTTCTTTTCGAGTGCACATATGATCGCACCCCACATTGGGGAAGGAGATTGGGAAATTTTGAAAAAAAAAGAGAGAGAAAAGAGAAAAGCAAAAATGCCAAAAGGAAAGAAAAGAGGGAATCACAAATTGGAGAAGTTTGAATTTATCGGGGATTCAATTTTGGAAAAAGAAAGGGAAGAGATTTGTCCGCGTGGATCGCCAACGTTTCACAAATATGGATGAACAAGGGTCCTCCTCAATCAGTTAATTCAGATACATGCCAAAAATTTCGCATTAATGAAAGTTTCCTTTCAGAGTTATTGTAAGGAACGGAATACAAGTCAGGCCATTTTCTTTTCCAATCAAACATTCTATCCCTAGTTATCCTTTTTGAGCCTTCAGAATAAATTATTTCATTTGGCAACCCCTGAGAATCGCAAACCCCACACTGGGGGCGAGTTTGAGTTGAAAAGAAAATTTCAAGAAGTGAAAAGTGAAAAGCAACAAAATCAAAAAACAAAAGAAGAAAAGAGAACCTCAGTTCAAAATAAACTGAGGCAATTTTGTGAAAGTTTCAAAGAATGGCAAAAAAGCCGAAAAGTCAAAAGAAGAAAGAAAATGAAAGTGAAAAGCCTCAATTGAGCAAAAACTGAGGCAAATTCTGATTTTACCCTAAAATAGGGTTTGGTGCAACAATGCGATCTCAGATTCTTCAAACCACTTTTGAAATCCGTTTTCAAGCCTTAACTTTTCTAAGCACCCCACCTGACCCCATTACAAAGCCGAAAGTCCTGACTTCTGTTCTTTGCACTGGCCTTGTCAAGGAAATCTCTGATGTCGAAAATTTTAGCTGTATTTCTGAATTGATTAGGTGTGAGGTTGACACTGCTCTTCATATGAAACCCCGCGAGGGTATTTCTGAAAAAAGAAGGAAAAGAAAGATGAGCGAAATGAATGCAAAAGAAAGGTGCAAAAAAGATTTGATGTCGAAAGACCCTGTTGAGTGATGACAAAAAGTCAAACAAAGTCCAAGATCTTGGAGTCCAAAATGAGGGTAATTTTGAGAAAAACGCGATCTTCGGTGCAATGTCCTTTGAAAATTATTTCTTTTAACTATCGTTTTCAAGCCAAATTACAAGCTGATAAAGTCCATCGTTGACTTATTCCTTCATGACAATCCAAAGTGAGGATTATGCTCATAAAAATCCATCGATCACTCATGATCATAAGGGTATAACTCGTTTTCACAGGTTTAGCTATCGCTTCTACCCATTTTGTTGCAAACCTACAAAGCTTATACGTTGACTAAGTTTTCTTAAGAAATAAGGGTGACAAACTCTTTGCTTTCACTAAGATGTGGTATTGAAGGGATTACATACCGTTTGGGCACAAAGAATAAGACAAATCTTTACCTCCCATTTCCAAATCAGACATAACGCCCATTACCCAAAGCTTCGATGCTAAGGTAAGGAAGAAATATCCTGTAATTTGGCATTATTTTGAGAAATTCATCATGAAATTTTCTTACAGTGTTCGAATAAATGGAGGGGCATCCAAACCAATTTTTACATTCAAATGGGCCCATGCTGGGGCAAAATTTTTATTGGCAAGATTTCGCAAAATAAGCCCACACTGGGGCAAAATTTTTTATAGTTCATTTGAGGATTTCGTCAAAGAGCCAAGTAATATACTTTCAAATCAATCACACTACTCTGTCTATGCATAGTAGTTGCAATATTTTGAAATTCAAGTGCATGTCATGCTTTGTTAAGCCCCCTGTGCAGGTATTCATGGTTCAAAATGACGAAAAGCATCCAGTGAGGCGGATGGCCGATACTGCAAAGAGAAGCAAGAAGAAAGAAGGGAAAAGTGCCCTACACTGGGGCAAAATATTTTGAAAAAGATTCTCTCGGAAAAATCCGAAAAATTCAAAAGTCAAAAATCAAAAATCAAGTTCAAATTCTTGTCTCTTGGAAAGTCAAATTTAATTTCTTGTTTCTTGACAAATCAAATTCAATTTCTTGACTAATTGGATGGCAGGACTGGGTCTTATCCCACTGACCATTCACCAAAAATCACGTTGGGCCTGGATTTTGTGCCGCCAACATCATTTCAAAGATCAAGTTGGGCCTGGGTTTCGTGCCGCCAGCTTCACAATATCACGTTGGGCCTGAGTTTCGTGCCGCCAACATTTCAAAAATCACGTTGGAACTGGGCCTTATCCCGCCAACCTCGGCAGAACTGGGTTCTATCCCGCTGACCAATGCATCACACTGGGGCAAATTTTCGAATGATTTTTCAAGCAAGTCTTATACAGTTTCTTCATGCAATCCAGCATTTTGTATTTTACCACTAAACATGGGTTAGTCCCACTAGTGTGCATTTTGTTTTCTTCGCCGCTAAACATGGTCCAGTCCACTAAGCGCGCGTTCATTCTCATTGCCGTTAAACATGGTCAGTCCCACTAACGTGTCATTTATGTTCCACTTGCATAAACATGGGTTATCCCACTAGTTGCATTTTGGTTTTTCTTCGCGCTACTCAGGGTCAGTCCCATAGCGCGCGTTTCATTCTCAATTGCCGTTACACAGGCAGTCCCAACTAATTGCATTTGTTTTTTCGCCGCTAACATGGGTCGTTCCACTGCGCGCGTTTTCATTCTCATTGCGTAACCATGGGTCAGTCCAACTAACGTGCATTTTTAATTTTCATTCCACTAAACATGGGTTAGTCCCACTAGTGCGCATTTTGTTTTCTTCGCCGCTAAACATGGGTCAGTCCCACTAGCGCGCGTTTCATTCTCATTGCCGTTAAACATGGGTCAGTCCCACTAATGTGCATTTTGTTTTCTTCGCCGCTAAACATGGGTCAGTCCCACTAGCGCGCGTTTCATTCTCATTGCCGTTAAACATGGGTCAGTCCCACTAACGTGCATTTTATGTTTCATTGCCACTAAACATGGGTTAGTCCCACTAGTGTGCATTTTGTTTTCTTCGCCGCTAAACATGGGTCAGTCCCACTAGCGCGCGTTTGATTCTCATTGCTGTTAAACATGGGTCAGTCCCACTAGCGTGCGTTTCATTCTCATTGCCGTTAAACATGGGTCAGTCCCACTAACGTGCATTTCATATTCCGTTGCCGCTAAACATGGGTTAGTCCCACTAGCGTGCATTTCATTTTTACAGCCACTGGAGCATGAGGTGAGTCCCGCCAGCGAGCATTTCACTTACATCGCTACTGGAACGTGGGTCTGTCCCAATTTTACATTTCTGTCCGGGTCTATCCCGTGGGTCTATCCCAATTTTACATTTCTGTCCGGGTCTATCCCGTAGGTCTATCCCCATTTTAAATTCCTGTTCGGGTCAGTCCCGATTTCAAAATTCCTGTTCGGATCAGTCCCGTTTTAAATTTCTGTTCGGGTCAGCCCCGTCTAAATTCCTGTTCGGGTCAGTCCCATTTAAATTTCTATCTCAGGTCAGTCCCGATTTTAAAATTTCCCGTCAGGGGTCAGTCCCCATCGTTTGAGTAATTCGCAGCTGAATAACACAGGTAAGTTTTGGTGTCTACTTCTTTGTCTCAAGTTTTTCCAAAACTCAGACAAAGAGGGGCAAACTGTAGACACCAAAATTTTGGTGTAATTTCATTTTTAGTTTTTTATTTGTCATGTTCATTTTTAGTTTTTAGTTTCCAGTTTTATTTTTATTTTTAAGTTTTATCATAGAATTTGTTAAAAAAAAAAAAGAAAGAAAAGCATTCAGTCGTTTGTAATTTAAATTCAATGCTTTCTTGAAAGAAAAAAAAGAAAAAGAGGAAAAGAAAGAAAAATCATAAAAAAAGAAAAAGGGAAATTTGTTCACAAAAATATGTTTATTTCTTTAAATTCAACCTTTTTGCACTTTAGTTATTTTTATTAAGTTATTTTGAAAAAGAAGAGAAAAAAGGAAAAATGAAGAAAATTTGAAGAATGGACATTTTTGTTGTTTTTAGTTGTTTAGTTTTTAAATTATTTTCGTTATTATTATTATTACCTGGTTTTTGTCAATTTGTTATTATTATTATTATTTATATTTTATCATTTCTGTATTTATTAAGTTGAAAGTTAAAAAAAAAAAAAAAAAAAAAAAAAAAAAAAAAAGAGTGATCGCAGGCAGCAAGCTGCGTATTTTTCGCAGACTTGACAAAGAAATGTTCGGCAGCTTTCCTTGGGCTGCAAATATAGAAGAAGCTGGCTTGAAGTTTAGGTTAAATCAGGGGATATAAAAAGGAAAAGAAGCGCGGCCAGCCGACAGAGGGGGAGCCAAGGGCAAGAGCTACGGGAAGAAGGGAAGAAACGAAAAATGAGAGTTTGGAGATGAATAGAGGATCGGAGAGAGAGGAGGAAAACAGAAGACACATGAAGAGTCTTCTGAGAAGAGAAAAACCGAGAGAGAGTGTGAGATAAAGACTAAAGAGAGAGCTGGGGTTGACGGGCTTGAGAAGAGAGCTACGGCAAGCAGAGGGAATGACGGCTGAAACAGGCGGCTGGGTAGAGAGATCAGAAAACAGGAAAAGGAACGGAAAAAGGGAGCTTTACAGAAGATTTTCCGACAGGAAAAGGCTGACCTTTTAGCCTCCCTCGGATGCATTTTTCTCTTTGGCTATAGCTTTGTTTGAGGTGATTTAAATTTTTGAATAATCTACGTCATTTGGGGAGGAGATTTAGTGTTGAACATTTCTGGAAAAAACCACTGAAACCCTTGAATTGAAGCTCCAGTCGCGAGCTTGTCCCTGCCGCATACCGCTGCGACGAAATTTTCTTGGCTTCGTTTCAGCCAACTTCCCCGCTTCATTCTGATCTCCCCAGGGCTCCTCAGGGAGAGATCTCGGTTTCTGGGTAAACTACATCATGGAAGGAACAATTTCTGTTGAGACATCTTGAACGAAAAACAACTGGAAGGGTGTCAAATCTGGCGACAAAGGAGCTGCTCTGCCTCCACTGCACCGAACGAAAACGCAGCAGAAACTTTTGCTTTGGCCCAGCAATTCAGGAAAATTCTGGAATGAATGTTGCAGCAGAAATTTTGCTTCGATCACCTCGCAGACTCCTTATTGGCTTTGATGGATTTTTGTTTAGTTGCATCATGAAGCTGATGATGTTTGTAGTATGTTCCTGATGCATGTGTCTTTCCTGCTGTGTGTATTTTGGGTTACTTCTATAGCCTTAATCTCACCCATAAAATGCTTTACCATTGGCTTTGTTAAAATGAAAGTTTGGAATTCTTGGCTGAAACAAAAAGCTGCGTCCCATTTTTTATGTTTGCTGTCTCCCACGCTCCCCTCAGCGATTCACCAAAGCTGGTTTAGGCATCTATCTTGCTAGTTTTCAGTTTTGTAGCATGAGCTAGGAAGAACAAACCAAAGTTGCTGGATGTTTTGTAGCATGAGCTAGGAAGAACAAACCAAGTTGCTGGATTTTTTTTAGCATTTGAATGTTCTTGTTTTTCTGGATTTTTGTGTTCCGAAGAGGGGGAAGAATGTGTGATCTCCTTAAAAGTTTTCTTGTCTGTTTGGATTGTGTTAGATTAGGCGCTTCATTGCTTGGCTGGAAATTATGAAAGTGCATCAAGTTTGTTACAGAAACTCAAGCTTTCTACGTGGTTGCATGGAATCTGCATGCATGTTGCAAAGAAAAATTGCATTCCAACCCCCCAAGTTCCCCTTTGTTTCACTATGACCCAACCAATTGAAAAATTTCCTCAATTTGGTCTTTGGCTTTTAATTTTACAACTTCATTGCTTGTTTGTTTCAATTGACTACCATGCTTCGTTTCAATTGCACTTAATTCATAACATTAGGGGCTTTATGACCAAGTGAGCTTGTGTTTGCCTATTTTCTTTAATTTTCCCAAATAAATTGGTACCTTGACCTTTTTATTATTTTGGAGGGTAAATTGGTAATTCCACTTCATTGGGCCCCAATTTCAAGGGAGGTACACTCTATCCCTCACTTGCACTTCATTTGACCCTACGTGCTCCTACGTGTTATGTGAATATGCCTGCCTACTCCGCTTTCCTTACCTCCTTGCCTGCATTTGCTTGTTTTTACTTTTATTTAAGTTTTATGGGGTATGTGTACACCTCTTGGCTTGTAATAGATAGGGCTCGGAGAGCATCTGGTCCATTTCCCCTTCCCCTTGGTTGCTTTTATTTAAGTTTTATGGGGTATGTGTACACCTCTTGGCTTGTAATAGATAGGGCTCGTAGAGCATCTGGTCCATTTCCCCTTCCCCTTGGTTGCTTGTTTTGTTGCTACATGTTTAATTGCTTTAGTAGGCTCTTGCATCTAGTCGAGCATGCTAAGTGCTACGTGCTACGTGTTTACGAGCGTTTTGGCATGTCTACTTGCTTTCATAACCATGAATGAATGGAATGGATGAATGTACGTCACCACACTAGTCCAATGCTAGTTGTGGCTCATTAGGCCATCCCTTTTTGTTAGTGCATATTTGCATGTTTACTACATGTCATGCATTTTTCTTAGTTTTATCATTTGGCATGCTCCTCGAGCCCCTTTTCCCTCATTTTAGGATTCTTTGCATCTCATGCTAGTTAGGGTACATTTGCCTGAAGAGTCCCCTTAAATATGGGATATAGACGAGTGTGGCTTTTTCTAAGCCTTAACACGCTTGTATTCCCTCTATCAAAGGGCAAATTGAGTCACGATTTAGGTCTCCCCGTACCCAATATGCATAAATTTCCTAAGCTCATGCATTCTCAATCCACTCTATCATTACACTTTCACTTTTGTCCCATTTGCACACATGCACCTTTTTATCACCTTCACTTGCACACGAACACTTTTCTTGTCTTCACTTGCACACGAACCCTTTTATCTTTACTTGCACACGAGCATTTTATCTTCACTCGCACACGAGTACTTTCATCTACATTTGCACACCTTCACTCTTATCTTATTACTTTTATCATTTTTCTCACTTCACACAAGCTCACACTTTCACATAGCATGCATTCCACTCATTTTTCACGTCATTTAGGTTTAGGTGTGACCTCTCCAAAAGGATCATTATTGGGCTTCACAATTAATGTGATTGGTACCACTCAACCTTTGGAGAGAAATTTCCCCCAATCCCCCTAGGTCTAGGTTTTTGCATTCATATAGACATATCCAATACGCGATACATACCTTGGGTAGAAAAATTAGGAAAAATGGTTTAAGTCACGCAACTAGCCTTGGCTAGGTCGAAGGGGTGCCTTGGATTTCTGTCCTTGCCTTCCCCTTCGTCAAATGTGACCCCCGATCCCTCTTTTGGTTACGCAGACCCAAAAGTTCTCAAAAAGGGTTTATTTATTTATTATTCAAAAACAAAAAAACACTTTTTGGGTGACTTGGTACACCCTAACTCTATACCAAGTGGCGACTCCATTTTTGATACAAAAAACCCTTTTGAACTTCACTTGGCCAAACCGTCGCATTCTGAGTCCCCTGGCCTTTTACTTTTCATTTTGCACACGTTCACACCACACACCACACAATTCAACTCGAATCAAAAAGTGGGGCGCGACAATATGTTTCTGTTTATGCATTCCTTTGCTAATTGTTTATTTTCAAAATAACTGGCCTTTAGTGTTTTACCCTTTAAAAAAATAGCTATCCTGTAATATATTAACTTACTATATGAAATACTATAGTTAGTTTCTTTCATGGACCGCAATACCGTTAGGCGTATGCATTATGCTAATATGCCAAAAGAGAAAAAGGATGAGTTGTTGCAGCGCAGACGGGAGCGGTATGCTAGAAATAAGACAGCTAATGTGCATCCTGCTGAGGGTTCTGTCTATTCATCTATACCAGAGGAACAAAAAAATAGAAAACGCCAATGCAGAAAAGAGTTAACTGCTTTGGAAAAGCTGAAAAAATAGCCCCTCCTGAGGCCTCTACTCCTGTATGCAATGTTCCCAAGTCTATCCGCTCCTCAAAAAACTGTAGTTCCTCTGCTAAGGAACCTTCAACAGAGCAATGTCTGAATAGTTCAGTACCTGAGCCATGCAGCTCTGTACCACAGCCAATTCCTAGCAACAATGAATTAACTGATATGTTTGATGGTATATCAACAAAACTCCAGTCTTCTTTACCTGTTTCAACAAACCAGTCTACTGTCCCTGAAGGTACATTGCTCAGTTTATCCTATGTTTCTTAACAAAGCAATGTTTGCTTATTTGCATTCCTACTTTATAAATATTTTTGATGCTTATCAGGCTTTCGATAAACTTGTTGTTCCAGTTCATGATAACTCCTTGGTAGAAGAAGGAACCTGTATTGTCAACGTTGCTCCATCTATTTCTTCTAAACACAGTAGTGGCCAACAAATTGTTGTTAACACCCAGCTCGTGAACACAGGTTGGATGTAGTCTATATTATAAAGTTGCTATGCCTTAAAAATGCTTCAGATTATATGTTTTTTCTGTTTTGCCCCATAAATTGATAAATATATGGTTTGGTGTGGTATTATTAGGTAGGCAACGAAGGACCAAAAAAACCAGTTTTTCTTGCTTGAAGCATATTCCAACCGAATCATTGGTCCTCCCTGATGCCCCAAAGTGTCAACACTGTGGGGCTTATCGATTCCATTTGGAACCTCCCAATTTTTGCTGTTCAGGTGGAGAGGTTTCTGTTGTTCATCCTGTGATGCCTTATGCCCTCTTCCGCCTTTATTCCGGTACAGATGAGGAATGTATTCACTTCTGCAAGAATGCACGTACCTATAATAACAATCTTGCCTTTACCACTTTTGCTGCAAAATATGATAGAAAAATGACTAAAAATTCTCAGGGAGTTTACACTTTCCGTGTCCAGGGTCAAATTTATCATCTTCTGAATAGTCTCACACCAAATGGCCACCCTCCTACTGGTATCCAGCTGTACTTTTATGATCAAGAGGAAGAATTGTCACAGAGACTCAATACTTCTCCAAGATTACGGGAGAGTACTCTTAAGCTTCTGATGGGTATTCTTGAGCAGAATCCTTATACCAAAGTTTTTAAGTCTTTAAGAGAGCTTCCTAATCTAGATAACCATAGCATATTTCTTAATTCCAACCCGGGCCTTGACCAACAGTTATATAATATGCCAACAGCTTCAGAAGTCGCTGCAATATGGACAGAGCATGATAGTGAAACCTTAGAAAAGGGCACCAACATACAGGTTTATAGTCATGCAAATACAAGCCATAGAATCCAACACTATTTTGCATGCTACGACTCTTTGCAGTACCCACTATTGTTTCCCAGAGGTGAATCTGGTTGGCACTATGGTATTCCAAGAAACACTACTGCTAATAAAAGAAAGAGGGAAGAAATTGATGATCACAGCCTTGTTGCTTTACCTAAGATAGGAAATGCTGTTGATTTTATTCAAAAGGAAAATGAAGGTAAGTTTTGCTAAATTCTGTTTTTCTTTGATTCCTGAGTCTTTTTAAAAAAAACACTGAGGGTCTTAGCTTTTGTTTTTCTTGTTTTAGTTGCTGAGGAGGGAAAGAAAAAACGGGAAACTGTTTCTGCTCGAGAGTATTATTGCTACAAATTGCAGATCAGAGATGATGACACCTCAATGCTCTTGCACACAAGGAGACTATTGCAGCAATTCTCTGTGGATATTTATGTTAAGATCGAGACTTCGATGCTTGAATTCCATAGGAAAAAATAAAAAGAAATCAGAACTGAGATTCTTAAAGGTGTA
>NW_020862074.1:0-3026 GCF_003713205.1 Coffea eugenioides
AAAATATTATTTTATGTCTATAGGTCTAGAAAGCTAAAAATTTATAATGAGGGGGAGTAAAAACTCCTGCGATAGCTTGTGATTTGTTTCAAATCTCCATTGATATTTTAATTATACCAAAAAATTTTAGAATTTGGTTTAAACAAGATAATTCAAAGTTAGGACATCATGATAGAATTATCACGATATGCACAAGATTATACAAATCGATTTTGCTATGAAATATGATCCAGAACATGCCAAATAGGAATCGATACTTGTTGTCAATTTTTACACCGTACAGAGCTACTTCAGATTCTCTGAAATTACAATCCCTCTGATACTATGTTATGCATATTCCTTTCAAATTTATGTGTAAAATAATAGTTAATCTTTCAATTTTACCTTAATTTTTCTCTTGTGTTATTGAGTTATAACAACCTTCATTTAAAAAATTACATATCTGTGGTTTTGAAAGATTCACAAAATAGTCTAGAAGTTCAAAATTATTTTTTGGGACGTTAGGAAAATATATCAACTTTTATATTTTTTGAGAAAATTTTTTTTCTTATAGTTTTCATATAAAAATTTCAACTAACTAAATTTAACAGAATAATGCCTCCACGAACCAAGTCGTTATATTTATCACACTTACTTTGTAGTTAAAAATTTTACAATGAAATTGTTTGTGGTATTTGTTTATGGATTACCATTTTTCATTCATAATAATGGAACATTTTCTGCTAACGAATTTGTTGGATTATTGGAACATGGAACATGCCTTAAAATGTGTTGCGCCCCATTTTTTTTGTGATGGAAAATATAAGTATAAAAATAGGTATTTACAAAATATGTAATTTTATTTTAAAATAAATGAAAAAGACCTAAAATGGGACTTTAAAGAATGCGACAATTTGGGTCCAAATATTTAGTCTAAAAAGGGTTTTCAAGAAAAAGGGGAGTCGCCACTTGGTATTGAGTTTGGATGTACCAAGTCACCCAAAAAATGTATTTAAATAAAATAAAATAAAACCCTTTTCGACAACTCCAGGTCTTTGAAAGATAAGAGAAAATGGATTCGGGCGTCACGGTTGAAGGAAAAGGTCGTTTTGTTTGTTTTTTTTGTTCGCTGGGTGTGGGCTGGGATTGTTGGGGTATCTGTGTTTGGTGGGGTTGTGTGCGGTGGTGTTGTTTTCTGTTGGAGTTTTGCTTTGGTTGGGTGTTGGGGGGTTTTCTTTGCGTTTTGTTGTGTTGGTCGATGGTTGGTGGGGTTGTTGTTGGGTTTTCGCTTGCGGTGTGCGGGTTTTTGGGGATTCGTGGTGTTTTTGTTTTTGCGGGTTTGTGTGGTTCAGCTCGGTTTTGGGTGGGTTCGGGGTGGGTGTGGTGGATGTTTGTGCTTTGGGGTTTGTTGTGTCGTTGAAGTCGGGGAGCGTCGTTGTTGGGATTGGAGCTTCTTTGGCGTTGGTTTCGGGTTGGTTGTGCTTGCTTGTGAGGGGGTTTGTTTGTTCTGTTTTTCTGTGGGGTTTTGTGGTGTTCGTATGGGTCTTGACGTGGTGTTTTTGTGTTGGTGGTGTGGGTGGGTTGGTGGTGGTGCTTGGTTTGCTGTGAGTGGTTTGGGGTGAGGGTTGGTGTGGTGGGTTTCTGGCTTGCTGTTGGGCTTGGTTGGTCTGATTTTTTCGGTGTTGGTGTGTTTTTTTTGTGGTTTTGTTGCGCTGTTTTGGTGGGGTGGGTTGTTCTGGGGGCGTGCTGGGTGCGGTGGATGGTTAGTGTTCTTGGCTTCGGTGAGTGTGGTGTGGTGTTTGCGAGTTTTTGACGTGCCTGTGTTTCTTGTTTTGGTGGTATTTTTTTGACACCTGGCTTCTGTCTGGGTGCTTGTGGTTCGCGGTTGCGGAAGGCCCCGCCAAGGTTCAATTTACTCAAACCTAAGGCACCCTTTCAACCTAGTCTAAGCTAGTTGCGTGGTTTAGTCAAAATTTTCCTAATCTAACCCTTAATTTATCATATTTGAATGTTTCCTACATGGATGCAAATCTAAATTTATAAAATATCGAAAGGGTCAAAATATCCATTCAAGGGTTTAATCGAACCAATCGCATTAATTGCGAAGGCCACAATGATTCCTTGAAAGTGTCACGAGTATGCGAATGATGAAATTAAAATAAAAGAAAAGAAATTACATTATGTACATATATAAGTGATCAAAGAAAAATGGAATGCAACATAAAGGGTACGGGAGGCAAAAACTCGTGACATAATTTTCTTATACATGGATTAATAGGGTATTTAAACTAAAAAGTTATAATCACCCATTTCCCATGTTTGAAAAATAATTATCCTAACATGAACAAGCAAATGAACTAGCTTAAATGAGATGCAATTCTAAATGACATGATTAGTACCTATAGAGGGTAAGGGATAATATAATAGGGAATATCATGCAAATGAGAAAAGATCCTAAAAATGAAAATATGCATGAAAATGTAATGAATATCACAAAAAAAAATGAATCTAACGCACGAACGATCTAAGGGTCTAGCGTTGGACTAGCCCATTTCTAAAAATCCTTACTAGCGTTGGACTAGCAAGTAAATGGAGGGAGAAGCCACAACTAGCGTTGGACTAGTGTGGTGACGTCATGCATTTTTAATACATAATAAGACAAGTAGACATAGATTAAAGCAAATAAACACATAAGAGCACGTAGCACGTAACACATAAGCATAATATCTAGATGCAAAAATCCTAAGGAAAGCAGGTAAGGCACGTAACATATAAGCCACATAAGCACACAACCTATCTATTACATCGGGGAGCGCCTAACTACAATCTAAAAGGGAAAATAAAATAAAACAAATCTAATTATCCTATCTATTACATTTTTGAGGTATTTAAGTGCCTCTCAAATAATTATAAAATTAACTAAACAAACATAAGAAAATTTAAATGAACATTCAAATCGAATAAACAAAGCATATAAAAATGTATAAACACATAGAAACACGTAGGAGCACATAAGAGCACGTAATTGACATTGAAATAATAATAAT
>NW_020862075.1:0-30090 GCF_003713205.1 Coffea eugenioides
CTTCCATTTGAGCCAAGGAAGAAGGATCAATCTCTTTATTTGGTGTCTGCAAACTACTAGTCTGCAAATATTTTTGTCTTTAGGTAAATTGATTCTTTTGCTGGAAAGCATTTGTATCTTGGGATCATAAGAAAGCTTATGAGACTTTAAAAATCTGTTTCCAGGGTGGAGACGCTGAAGCATCAAACAAATGGATTAGCTCAGCTTGCGACCTCAATAAGAAAAAAGAAGTCGCTTTACAAGAAGGCTTTCATAACTAGATCCCACAATTTGCAATTAGCTGAAACTGAGGTAGCTGAAAGCACAAGTAAATTTTTCAAAAACTAGCTGCCAATTATCTTGAAACAGAACTTACTTCTTGTTTACTATATTTTTCTATAATCGAATATGGGTCTGTTTGATAACATAAAAAGCGCTGAAACTGAACCTTTTCAGACATTCAGATGTTTTGAGTGTTTGATAAACGAAAATCTATCTACCAAACTTGTTAAGCAGTGCTGAACTTGTGTGTATTTTTTTCAGTACAATGATCCTAACTGAATGCTTAATTCTGATAAGAATCAATAGAATTATTTCAAATATCTTATCTATCTACCAAATTTACCCTTATTTGTTAATTATGTTCAAAATTCTTATCTAATTAAACAACTCGATATTCTCTATCTAATGGTTTTCAGTTTCTCTTTTCTCCCTTTTTAATGACTTTCACATTTTCTCCGTACTCCTCATATAATATATTTCATCTTTTATATTAATTTGATTTAAAAATAAATATTATCATTTTTATACCTAATTATTTTAAACTAATTAAATCATAGGTTCTATTTCTTTTTTGAATGAAAAGATATAAGGGTAAAATTGTCAAATTAAACTTATTAAGCATTCAGTTATAAAAATTTATCAAACGGTATAAATAGGTTTAGCATTAAAATTCAGATATTCATATATTTCTTTTCAGTGCTTAAAATTCAGCAAATTAATTGTTTCAGTATTCAAATTTCAGAATTCAGACTTCAAAATTCAGATTCAGTTTTATCAAACGGAACCTATATCATTAGAATTTTACGAAAAAAAAAGCTCAAGATTACAATGAGCTTTGAATGTTTTATACCCTACAGACCAGCGATTTCTTCATTTGTACAGGTTGATTTGCTTGGGAATCAAGTGGGCAAACTTCTATGCCTACTCGAGAACATATACTTAATACTACGCCAATATTCAGCAGTTCTGTCTCCATATATTGGGGTGAGCAGAATTATGTTTTACATAAATGCTGGGCTTTGTAAGATACTGAAACACTACATAAGGCTTACTTCACTCCTGCACTGCTTTCTTTTGCCTCTTTTTTGTCTCCTGCAAGTTTTACTTAGCGTCTGTCGTCTAAATGACTGCACTATGCAGGTTTTGGACATGTTAAAATTGATCAAGAAAGAGTTAGCTGAAGGAGCTGCTTGATTGCTAAATGTGGTTTCATGGCTGGTGATTTTGTGCGATGTGTCACAATGTTGTGGAGTTCGTTTTCTTTGACAAAGTCTATACCGTCGTCGGCAACATACATATGGGAACAATATAAATTAAATAATTAATTAATCAGTTAAATAACTGATTAAATAACTAATTAATCAGTTAAATAACTGATTAAATAACGAATTAATCAGTTTAACTTAAAAAATTGATAGGTTGTCGAGCCGTGCAATAACAAAAACCTACTCAAACAGAGTATAATATCTGTAAATAGTGATAAATAAGGTCGAATTCACAGGAACTAGGGATAATTGTCTCTTTTGAAATTCAAACTGACAAGGGGGTGTCTTCGTATATAAATGATAATAATTAAACGATGCAAATAAAAACAAATAACCAACTAAAAATTAAACGGCAAATTATTAAAACCAATTAATAACTAAGCTCTAACCAAGAAATAACTTCAGCAATGGTTCACCTAATTGATCATCGATGCAAAGGTAATTCTAATTATTGACTAATAAATAAGTTATAACTGCTAAACAAGCAATGACAGTCAACTCCTCCTTACTATATCGGTGATTAAGGTACGACCGTGAATCACTACTTTAATCGAGAAATAATTCTAGGTACGACCGTAATATTTAATTCCCCAGTTGCCTTGCGTATTAGAAGAGTCCTATTCTAACCAAATAACACACTATTAGGGTTATTTTAGATTAGCCCGCGTATTCCACTGATACAAATCCAATCATGCTAGTTGTCACTATTTTGAAGCAATTAAACAATTACAGATTTAACGCTCCAATTGACATTAGATTGCTAAATTAATTCAACGTCCGAGTCCTGAATACTCAATTAATAAAACCACCATAAGTACTACAATCAGAGAATATGTAAATACTAGTAAATAAAAGAAATAAATAAAATTAATTCAATCTCACAATTTTTAGATGAACCAAAGTTTCTGTTATTTCTTGACTAGAAAAAGAGATTTAGTTCATCTCTGTTGGAATAATCCCACGTAAAATTGCAGTAATAATTGTTGAGTGCATCGTCCTCAATTCAGATGAAAAATCCGAATGAATAAGAATAAGGAAAAGCTACAAAGTCAAAAGACCGACTAAAGTTTTTTGATTGCCTCTGCGGCACACCATGGAATAGTAGGAAAACTAGCAAACCCCCGCCCTCCCTCCCCCATTTTCCTGCGGCTGGCTCTTCCCAAAAACTAACCAATAAAACTGGGAATCATAAATTCCAATTTGACTCCTTTCCTATTGAGCCGCCGCCCACAAAACAAGGAAACTACTAATTAGTAAGTTTCCTATTATTACTAAACTACCTTTGTCAACTCAAATTAAACAATCATTAATGGAATATTCCGGGCACCACGTTGAACTTCCAAATGAGAGTTGGTGTCACACGTCTTTCCCTCACCTTCTGAACACGTTAAGATCTGAGTTGACGCGATCACGCCAAACAGCATTTGTAGTGCAAAATTTGCACATTTTTACCACATTTTACTCTAATTCCTTGTGATCAGTACAAATACCAAAAGTAAATAGAATTCACTAATTAATATATATTTGATAAGATAATATGAGGGAATTAATTATAAAATAAATAACAGAATTGCAACCTATCAGTTTAACTGATTAAAAGTTTTTGAAATAATACTGCAACAATTCTTTTTAAAATTTTTTCCAAGTTAAGTGCTAAAGTCCTACAAGAATATTGAAAATGACAAATTGGGCCTGGCGACGGAGCTAAGCTTAGATTCAAGCTCGATGAAGAGTAAAACTGGGGTATAGAAATTATTGCCTTTTTCTTAGAAAACTCTGCGACACTGGCTTGTCAACTTTTAGATGTTCTCAAGGGTCTACTTAGATGGCAACTCCAGTCCACCCACATAAAGTCGTATGCTATATTTACCAGGGCATCTTTATCTTTGCTCCAAAACATGGACGGTGCGAAGTCCCGTCAATAATTATGGGAGATATGAAATGATGAAAAAAGCATTTTCTCATCAATTTTCGTCCTTCCTGTTCTTATTCTCAAAAAAAAAATGTGCCTTCCTGTTCTTAGTCTGAATTTTCCTCCTTTGCGCGTAAAAAAAAAGTGCCTTCCTCCTTTGTCGTGCCTTCCTCTTTTTGGTAGCTTGTGATGCTGGGCCAACTTTTATGGTGACATTTTGCATGATTCCGTCCCCATCAAAATTCTTCCAACAATGGCTATCAAATCAGCTCTGGTTTTCTCAATTCTACACTTAATGTCAATGTTTTAAAACCCGGACCGTCAATTGAACCGATGAAGTGAAAGGGTCGAGGTTTAATCGGTCGGATCGGTTTAATCCCGATTCAATGAATTTTTAAAAAAATAATTTATATAAATACATATATGCACAAAATAAGACATGCAATAGACTAATTTAAAACTTTATATGATGAAAAGTTTACTATTTTTGAATAACTTGGATTTTCAAAAATAAATTTTTTAAATTATAAGTTAAAACAAATAAATTTCATTTCAATTTCAATTATATTTATCAAAATAATCTTAAATCCAACCCAAAAATATCACAATATCTTGAAATTATACGAAATTCAAGTCTATGAGAATTTGACATTGTGAACTTAAATTTTAATTTACGTCTTTGGGATTTAGAGATTGCAATTTTAAAAAAAAAATTTTGCAGTTCGAAGGAAGTCAAGAGAATCGAAAATAGAAATGCAAACTTGATAAGAAACAAAAAATGAGTGGTTGTAGCATTAAATAATTTGGATTAAAGAAAAATAATTCTTTTTTAACTTTTTTCAATTTAATGGACAAAAACAAAATTAAAAAGATGGAAGAAAACATCAATAAATAAAAACTAAAGAGGTTTGATTAAAAAGGGAGTGACAAAAAAAAGAGGGGAGAGAGAGAGTGTGTGTGTGTGTTGAAGATTAAAAAAAAAGAGTCATGAAAGAATGAGATTTTGTAGGAAAAATGGAAAAAAGAAATATGGATGTTTGTTATATATATTTATATATAAGTTATCAAAAAAAAAACAAATAAATGTGATGGTGCAATGATTACTATATTGGTCTTGTATTACAAAGGTCTTGATAGAAGCATTTTGCAAAACTTTAAAAAAAAAAAAAAAAAAAGAGGGGAAACTTGAAAACCGGTTCAATCCGGTCCGATCCGATTCAGCAATTTTTACGATTTTGATCGGATTTGACCGATTTTCTAACAAAATCAACACTAATATAGAATCGGACCGGTGTCATGACCGATTTGCGGTTCAACCGGCCGATCTGATCCGGTTTTCAAAACACTGCTTAATGTTTAAGCATGCATCAGTAGGAAAAAAAGGGCATTTGCAGCAGAGTTTCCAGGCAACTGAGAGAGAGAGAGGGGGCGGGGGGCGTTGGCTTAGCATATAATACTCCACGCCCCACGCTCAACGGCCAGAAACCTCCGTCCCCTACAAAATAATCATCAAAAGAAAGCAAGAAACTAAGATAATGTCCTTGCACCCAGTTGCGGAAGCTAACGAGAAGAGCCCATTTGGGTCGTTGACTCCGGAGGAATTCTACGCTCGCCATAAGGTCACTCATGGCACCGAGTTCATCACGAATCCTCGTGGCCTTAAACTATTTACTCAATGGTGGATCCCACTTCCCGATTCTGGCAAGCCCCTATTCGGCGTCGTCTGCGTCGTCCATGGCTTCACCTGCGAGTCCAGTTGGTTCGTGCAGCTCACCTCCGTCCATCTCGCCAAACAGGGATTCGCGGTCTGCGCTATCGACCACCAGGGCCACGGGTTCTCGGAGGGTCTCCAGGCTCACGTTCCCGACATCAATCCCGTCGTCGACGACTGCGCAGCCTTCTTTGATGACTTCCGTGAACGCCATGCGCCTCCCGATTGGCCGACGTTTCTGTACTCGGAGTCGCTTGGTGGGGCGATTGCGCTCTTGATTACCCTCCGGAAGGACTTGAAAAGGCCGTACGACGGCATCGTTTTGAATGGAGCTATGTGTGGCGTCAGCGACAAGTTTAAGCCGCCGTGGCCGCTGGAGCATTTTCTTCCCATCGTTGCCGCTGTGGTTCCCACTTGGCCTGTGATCCCCACTCGCGGGAGGATTCCTGAGGTCTCCTTCAAGGTCAGATTCTTACGTGAAATCTTTTAGACCAACTGTTTTACTACTCCTAGTAATTTTAATTCCTTTTTAGCAATTCTTTTCTAGCAACTATTTCTCTTTTACTTCATCGGAGTAATTGTTCGTTTTTCGCATGATATTGTGTTCCTTTTGGTGATTAGGTACATTGATAATTTCTGTGCAAGAAAAAAAATAGACGCACGCTATTACGAATACAAAGTGATATTTTATGAATTAGACCTGCATAATTAGGTTATAAACAACTCTAAACTATAACGTTAAAGCTTGATTTGATTCTGTTAATGATTTTTAAGCGTATCAGAGTCTGACTTAATTGTCGTTCCAACGAGTCTTAACAAGTCGAACACACCCAATCGAGTAGCGTCATTCGTTTGTAGGTAAATTTGAAACTTTACACTTATTTAGTACCCTTTTTATGAAGTTAATAACAAGCAACAAATCTTGTCCGGCATGCTCTTATTGGTTCATATGATCATACGAGCTATATGAAAAAGAAATGGGTTTCATTGAAA
Organism: Coffea eugenioides; assembly: GCF_003713205.1. NCBI lineage: Eukaryota > Viridiplantae > Streptophyta > Magnoliopsida > Gentianales > Rubiaceae > Coffea > Coffea eugenioides. The sequence goes on from NW_020862075.1 coordinate 6,143, forward strand.
ATGCCGATTTGGCATCAAATTTTTCAAGTAATCGAAGTTTTCATCACGTATTTCTTGTTCATTTTGGTTAATCAAAGGTGGAGTGGAAGAGGAAGTTAGCAGTGGCAAGCCCAAAAAGGCCATTGGCTATGCCACGGGCTGCCACGGCGCAGGAACTGCTGAGGTTGAGCAGGGAATTGCAAGGCAGGTTTGAGGAGGTGACGGTGCCACTTCTGATAGTGCACGGTGGTGATAACAAAATATGCGACCCGGCGTGTGCGGAGGATTTGTACAAACGCGCTGCCAGTAAGGATAAGACCATCCACATATATCCCGGCATGTGGCACCAGCTGGTTGGTGAGTCTGACGAGGATGTCGAGCGCGTGTTTGGAGACATTGTGGAGTGGCTTCGGACTAGAGCTGAACGAGACATTGAGAACGGCAGCGGAGATGGTTGTTAGAGCCTTAGCTCAGGCTAGTTTAGATTATAAGAATTCTATAAAAAAAAGAAAAAAAAGGCAATCCTATGCAGCGCAAGATTTGTGCCAGCTCATCTTTGAAAAAATTGTATTTTGTTCTATTATGAGTGTTATATGAATATTAGTAATTGACTATGGATATACAAAGGTTGGGAAAGAAGATCATTAATGTTTAATATAAATTTAATGAACGAATGTCGTATATGAATATAAGTGGTGAATAAATTGTGCATTTTGTATGTTGTAAGCATGTATAACTCTGTATGATAAAAAGAAAGTATTAATAGTATGTAGAATAAATGTAGTAAATTCTATTGTAATAAAACTTAGGTTAATGAATAATAGTTAAAGTGAATAATATTTCTTTGGAAATAAGATAGCTATACTTAGTAATGTTTAGATAAAACAAGATTTTTAATTTTTTTGTTTGGAAATTTGTATCGCTGTATAATTGTATTTTATACCAAAGCATTTGGAATAGGATTTTTTTGACAAGTATTAATCTTGTTATAAATTACTTATTAAAGGCATATTAAACTAAGTGTTTATTTATGGATATAAACATCGAATGGGAGAGTTTGTTCTTAATTAAACATTCATAATGCAAAATAGAAAAAACTTGAATCTCAAATTTTAATTTAGTTTTGGAATATGAAATTAAGAGAAGAGAGATGGATTTGAATTAGGGTTTGAATTTTTTTTAAATATAAATCCAATGTTTTGTATAAATATTGTAATATGTAGTTGTTTTGAGTTTAATTAGTATGGATGGATATTTGAAATGTAAAAGAGAGAGAATTGATTAGAACAAAAAAATGGCAATAGATCATTAAGATATCTAAAATTAATGTAATATATTATTTTCTTATACATTATATTTGTTATTTGTGTGACTTATCTATTGGTAAATATATTGATAACTAAGATGTTACGAAATTAATTGGCTAATTAAGGTCTATATTTAGAGGATAGGTCGAAATAAGCATTTAATGAATAGGTTAAAATTATAGCTTATTTAAACATATTTTTTCTTTGATAGTAGTTAAATAACGTAAGGTTGTCTTTAATTGTGTTGCATTGACACATCATTTTTTTATTAGAGTTTTGGTTGTGTTTCGCGTGAAGAATCCTATGGATAAAAATTTGCCATCCAATTTGTGTTTATTGAAGTTAGATGGCACTGGAAGTTTGCTTTTAGGATTCACATGTGCACAGTAGAAATCTGTTATTTTTTACTTTTGACAGCATTAATCTTGGTATGACGTGTTTGTATTAAAGGTAGCAAAATATATATGTGATGTGAGTTCTAGATAAGAGGTAAGGATCTTATGCTTAGATATTTAGGTCTTTGTTGGTTGATGAGCTTTTTTTGAAACTAACATTTTTGTACGGTTTATTTGTATTTAGATGGCAGCTGCAAGTCAAGGGTTTCCAAATGTTCAAGATGATTATCTAGAGTTGGAGGAAGAATTGAATAGATTGACAATTCTTGGTGGCGCTTGTTTTCCTATGGGTAATAGTTGTCACAATCGGCAAGCCTCAACCGTCAATAATTAATTATTCACATAGGCTATTTTGCTATATAGGGGTAATTGAATCCGTAATTGTTCGTTACCTTTATCCCAGTAGCAACTGGTATAATTGGGTTTATGTCAGGGGAATATATGATCTAGCTTAAATAAACCCTCGTAGCGTGTTTATTGGTTAGGATTGGACCTTTCTAATTATTAATGCAATCTGGAAATTAAATCCTACGGTCGTACCTAGGGTTGTTTTTGGGTTAGAGAAATAGCTAACGGTCGTACCTTAGCTATCGATAAATTACGGAAGGGTTGGTTGTTTAGCGCGTGCGAGACAACTATAACCAATCTATTAGTAAATGTTGGAATTATATTTGAATCGATGATCAGTTGCATGAACCATTTCTGAAGTGCACCCTTGGCTAGAGTTTCTCTTAGTTATTTCTTTTAATAAATTATTTTCTGCATTTGATTTGTTCAGTTGGCATTTGATATCAACACCCCCCTCATTAATCTTGATCTGAAAAGAAACAAATATCTCTCCAGTCCCTGAGGAGACGACCCTGCTTACCACTGTCTACTAGTTAGGAAATTCAGTTGAATAATTAATTCAGGTATATCGGATTAAGCAAACTCTTCGGGAATAGGGTGAATCAAGTAACCCATTGCACACCTAGAGTCCCTGCTCCAGTACTCGAATTGATTACTGACTGTTTCAGGTGGTAGTTAGGTTTTATTTATTATTATTGCACAGGTTCGGCACCTGTCAATTTTTGGCGCCGTTGCCGGGGACTGGCATCTGATTTATTTGTTTCTTTTTGAATTCAGTTTTTTTTTATTTAGTTTTTGTTATTTTATTTTTCTTGGTATTTTTGCTAGTTTATGCCCCGTTCCTCTCGCACAGGTAAATTGATATACGATCCTGAGGTTGAGAAGGCAGCGCGTAGGCGAAGACAAGAAACCAAGAGACGAAAAGAAGGGCACTTATCTTTTGCGAACGAGTCAGTAGAAAACGAATTTAGCATGGCCAACACCCAGACATTAAGGGAGCTGGCTACCCCAGACCTGACTCATCAGCCCTTGTGCATCACGTTCCCAACTCTGGCTGAAAATACCTCTTTCGACCTGAAATCGGGGTTGATTCAGCTCCTGCCTTCGTTCCATGGTCTCTCTGGCGAAGAACCCCACAAACATGTCAAGGAATTCGAAGTAGTTTGCTCTAGCATGAAGCCTCCTGGGGTCACTGAGGAGCAAATAAGACTGAGATCCTTCCCCTTCTCTCTCAAGGATGCAGCGAAGGATTGGTTATACTACCTGCCTGCAGGTAGTATCACCACGTGGGCATAATTGAAAAAGAAGTTCCTGGAGAAATTTTTCCCCGCGTCCCGGGCTGCAAGTTTGAGGAAGGAGATTTGCAGCATCAAGCAGTACTCCGGGGAGTCATTGTACGATTTTTGGGAAAGGTTCAACAAGTTGTGCGCTAGATGCCCACAGCATCAGATTAGTGAACAACTGTTGATCCAGTACTTCTATGAGGGACTCCAGTCAACTGACAGGAGTATTATTGACGCTGCGAGTGGAGGAGCCCTGGCGAACAAGACACCGAGGGAAGCATGGGACCTTATTGAAGCCATGGCAGAAAACTCTCAGCAGTTCGGCTTCCGTGAGAGCAATCCTACCCGTAGAATCAATGAGGCAGAGACGTCATCCATCCAGCAGCAACTGTCAGAGTTGACGTCTGCTGTCAGGCAATTGGCCATGAGAGACACACCGCGAGCGAAGGTGTGTGGAATCTGTACTAGCATGGACCACTGCACGGATTCGTGCCCCATTCTGCAAGAGGACGGGGCGGAACAGGTAAATATGGCCGGAGGCGTGCCCGCGCCCCGCAGGCAGTATGACCCGTATTCCAACACATACAACTCCGGTTGGAGAGACCATCCCAATCTAAGTTATGGGAACAGGCAACAAGGTTCATTCCCGAATCGTCCACCAGGATTCCACCAGCCTTGGCAACCAAAATCTCAACCCTCATCCTCCAATTCAGGAAGCTCCTTGGAAGACCTAGTCAAAAGCCTGGCCACAACTACTACTCAGCTTCATCAGGAGATCAAAGCGGACAAGAAGGACCAAGAAGCTCGGATAAGCCAACTGGCAACCGCTATTAACCGTTTGGAGTCCCACGTTTATGGGAAACTGCCATCGCAGCCCGAGGTGAATCCCAAGAATGTAAGTGCCATGACGCTGAGGAGTGGCAAGGAGCTGGAAGGGCCTAAAGTGAAAAATTCAAAAAGCAAAAGCGAGGAGGAGATAGAAAAGGAAATTGAGGGGGAAGGGCGTATTCGCAAGGATCCTAAGGTAACCTTCACTTCTCCGCCCACTATTAAATCTAACTTACCTCCTTTTCCTTGCAGGCTGGAGAAGACAATAAAGGTAGAAAGGGGAAAAGAAATCCTGGATGTGTTCCGCAAAGTTCAAGTAAACATCCCCCTATTGGACGTGATCAAGCAGGTACCCAAATACGCAAAGTTCTTAAAAGACTTGTGCGTTAACAAAAGAAAGCTAAGGGGTGATGAGAGAGTGATGGTAGGAGAGAATGTATCAGCTGTACTTCAAAGGAAACTTCCACCCAAATGCGGGGATCCAGGTATGTTTACTATTCCCTGTAAAATTGGACATTCTAGTATAAAAAATGCCATGATAGATTTAGGAGCTTCTATTAATGTGATGCCTAAGTCAATCTATGATTCTCTAAATTTAGGACCATTAAAAGAAACGGGGATAATAATTCAATTGGCTGATCGTACATGTGCTTATCCGGATGGGATAATTGAGGATGTTTTAGTGCAAGTAGATGGATTAATTTTTCCTGCTGATTTTTATGTGCTTTACATGGATGATAGAAGTGCCCCAAATCCATCACCCATTATATTAGGAAGACCATTTTTGAGTACTGCCCAGACTAAAATTGATGTTAGTAAGGGTACTCTCACGATGGAATTTGATGGAGAAATAGTCCACTTTAATATCTTTGATACAATGAAACATCCTGTTAACTCTCAGTCTGTGTTTGCTATCTATGCCACTAATCCCTCTGTGCAAGAATTTTCTAAGTTTGCTTGTAGGGGTAAATTCAAGGTTGCTGCGAACAAGTCCTATAGGATGAAAGCAATTCACGAGGTGAAAATGGAGAGAAAATTTAGGGAAAAGGTTGCACTCAATGGCCACGTGGATCCCGGAGGAAGGCCACCAATTACAAGAAAAATGCAATTACATCCAGACTAAAGAGTAGTGCTATGTCTAGCCAAAGACAGTAAAGAAAGGCGCTACTTGGGAGGCAACCCAAGACTATTTGTTTTAATTTTCATGCATTTTTGAAGTTTTAGTTAAGTGTTAGTGTCAATTAATGGTTTGATGTTTGGTGGCAGGGAATTAGCGGTTAGGCGTGCCCACGCCAGGTGGTCACGCCTGAAGAAAAGGAATTTTCGCTCAGGTTCTGCGAACTCCATAGTAGTTAGATGTGCCCACGCCAGATGGTCACGCCTGACGGAGGAAATTTTCGTTCAGGTTCTGCGGGCTTCATAGCAGTTAAGCGTGCCCACGCCAGGTGGTCACGCCTGAGGGGAAGAACTTTTCGTTCAGGTTCTGCGGACTCTATAGCAGTTGAGCGTGCCCACGCCAGGTGGTCACGTTAAAAAAAAAAAAAAAAAAAAAAAAAGACCAAATTGCCCTTAAAAAAAAAAGAAGAAGAAAGGAAAATTTTCCTCATTCTCCTTTCTTTTCTTTTTTCTTTCTTCTTCCTTTTCTTTCTTTTTCTTCTTCTTCTTCTTTTTTTTTTCTCCTTGTCCGCCGCCGCCACGTTGCACGCCGCACGCCACACGCCGCCCATCGCGCCCGCTGCCCAGCCGCGTCTCGCCACCAGCAGCTCCTCCGCGCGCGTACAGAGCCCGCCCTGCTCCAGCAGCCGCTGCGCGCAGCACTCGCGCCCAGCCGCGCCCTCTGCGCAACTCAGCAGCAGCGAGCAGCAGCCTCGCTCGCGCGCCCGCGTCTCGCCACCAGCAGCTGCTCTGCGCGCAGCTTCCTCTGCAGCCTCAGCACCAGTCCAGCCCTCGCGCGCAAAGCAGCAGGCAGCCAGTCCACCAGCAGCTTGCTTTGCGGGCAGCCAGCGCGCGACGTCCCTCTCCCTCTCTGCGCAGCAGTGCGCACAGACCAGCAACCATCAGCAGCTTCCTGCGCGACTTGACCGTGCGCAGATCCAGCTCCCCAGCGCGCAGTCAAACCCAGACCGCGCGCCTCCTCCCCGCGCATACAGAGCCCGCCTTGCACCAGCGCGCGGACCGCGCGCGCCTGCTCTCGCGCACCAGTGGACACCTCCAGACCGCCTTGCTCCATACTTCACCAAACTCACTGCCTACTCCAAACCTCCGGTGATTTCTTTTTACATTTCTGTCACTAAGTAGCTGATGCCAGATTTTAATTTCGTAGCTGAGGCCAAATTGTTTATTTGCTAGCTGAGGACAGAAATTTTGTGCTTGATTTTGGGTGCTGTGCTCTATCCGTGGGTGATTGCTAACTAATTGTCAAATTTTGTGCTCAATCAGTGATAATTGGGGGGGAATTTTTACCATGGTTGCCTGCTTTATTAGTTTTTGGGGGAATTTTGCTGCGATTGTCTAATTAAGTGAATTTTGGGTTGATTTAGTAGTGTCTGGAAAGAATTTTGCTGATTCACAGGATTAATTGACTCTTGGGGTAATTTTATTGTTTGGTTGTGCGCTTGTCTGTGACTGGAAGCTGTGATTGGGACCCTTTTCTGAATCAGCTGCCTGTTGACCTCTTTTGTGCACATTTGCCTTGCCTCTGCCTTATCCAATAGACCAAATGACTAAACCAAAAACTCAAGGCAAGACCAAGCCTTCCACTTCCACCCCTCAGCCTACGGTCCCCTTAGGGGGACCTGCCCCCCCGCCGTATTAAGGGAAGTGTTGTTGCCTTTATCGCTTTATTTTCCTCTTTATCCGCTTCCATTGAGGACACTGAAAGGTTTAGGTGTGGGGGAGGGTTAATTATGCATTAGTGGTGCTTTGAGCTGTTTTATGTGCATTTTCCTTGCCTTAGTAGTTTTTTTTTCTTTAAACTGTGATGAATACAATTGAGATGTGAGTATAAGCAGTAAGTTCATGCCATGGGGTGTTCTATTTTCCTTAATATTGAATTGATTGATGAATATGCTGGATTTGACATCAATTTGACCACTTGTGCGATTCTTGAGCCTAATTTTTCGTTTGTTGAGTGATTAGTGCACATGGTTTGTCATTCTAGAACTTGCTCGGTTATGCGTGTCAAGACCACATTTAAACGAGTTTAATGCATTGAAATGATAGGGCACCTAGGAATGAGCCACTTTTGGACCTTCTCAAAACCAGCCCTTGGATTATTTACTACAATTAGGGAGCCACATCGAGCCTTAACCCCTATTCGTTACTTGAGACCCCAGCTCTTAGCCGTGAAACCTCTTTTTAGACTTTCTTTTTGAACCTCGTGTGAAGAAGTGCTTTGATTTCATTATACAGACTTTTGGAGTATTATTCGAAGGGCATTACACCCATTTATGTATCAATTAAAAAAAAGAGAGAGAAAGAGAAAAGAAAAAAAAAAGAGGGATGTGAAAAGAAGACAAAGTGCAGGAAACCAGCAAGTAAAGTTGACTTTTAGGGCGCTGGTTGGGAGTATTGAAAAAAAGAGCAACAGGAAAAAAGGGAAAGAAGAAAACAAAAAAGGAAAGAAAACAAGAGGGGGAAGTAGATGAATGAAAAAGGAGAAAAGGCGAAGGGTGTGGCAAGTGCTGATTCACTTCACTTGTGTAATGGTTGATGTAGACACCAAATTTTTTTAAATATTTTGTACGTTGCATCTAATTCATGATTTTGTTTTAGATTGTCTGCATTTTAGTTGTTACCTTTTTATTTGTCTTTTATTTTTAGTTTTATTTGTCATATTAATTTTGTTCACGTTTTAGCTTTTAGTTTTAGTTTTAAGTTTTAACGTAAAATAAAAGAAAAAGAAGAGAAAAAATAAAATGGTTCACAAAATACGTTCATTCCTCTTAAATTCAATCTTTTGGCATTTTGTTTATTTTGGTTTATTTTTGTTAATTTATTTTGAAAAAAAAAAAGAAAAATGATGAGAAATGATGAAAAATGAAAGAAAAGATCGAAAATGGTAATTTTGTTATTTTAGTTTGTTTACTTTGATGTGTTTGTAGTTAAAATTGTTGTTTTTATTTAGTTTTACTACTATTTCTGTTAAATTATTAAGTTGAGAAAAAAAAATGATGAAAATTGATGAAAATGGAAAATGGTGTTTTGTTGATTCTAGTTTATTTAGTTTTTACCCATTGTTAATTAAATTACTCTTTTTTGTTGTTTTTGTTATTTTTATTATTAGTTTTATTCAATTAATGTCAAAAAAGAAAAAAAATCAAAATCAAAAAAATGACAATTCCATTTCTGCCGAATCCATTTTTTTTCCACTTCACATTCCAGCACTTTCCAGCCTTTACCACAACACTTCGGAAGCTCAGGAGGACATTACACATTTCCATTTTTGCCGAAGTGCAATCTGATTTCTCGACACATATACTCAAACTCCACTACCGCGAGGACTCCACTACCTCAGCCTCAACCACAAACACTCCATCTCCATTCTCTACCTCGTGATCATCGACGAGAGCAAGAGAGGGAGAACTCCTCGGATTGAGCAGGAGAAAGGTGAAGAGAGAGCGAGCCGCGAGCTGTATTTCGGTTCTGTCCGAGGAAGTCAAGCGAGAGAGAGAGCAAGAGGCAGTCGAGTGAGCTACTGATCATCACCATCTTCACCAGTTCCAATCGAAACACCACAGCTTCAACCATCCGCAACCAGGACCAACACATCCAACCGCGAGCGAGCCGAGAGGAGAGAAACATCAGCTTTCTGTCGTCTGAGTGAGCTTTCGGTGAGCTACAACAACACCCTCTACCTTGGAATCATCGAAGTGGGGAAACCAGCGGGGGACAGAGAGAAAGCTGGAGGTTCTTGGCCAAGGGTTTTCGAAGATAGCTAGTGGCGGCTGAGTTAGAGAAAGAATACGAAAGGAAGGCTACTGGAGAGAAGGAGGAGGCTGCGGACCTGAAGATTGGAGCTTTACAGCCCTCCATCAGAGTTTTGAGCTGGATTCGGTGAATTTTTGCTCATCCCAGCATATCCACGGTGGTTCGATTCCAAAAGACAGGAAAGAGGTAGTCTTAAACCTTATTTTTGTTATGTTTCTTCTAAAAAACTAGACGTGGGTTTCTTGCTTGATGAACGTGACTAGTATCTGGGTCATTAGAATACATGGTTTGTCTGCAAAATGCATCGTTTGTTAGCATAACTTCGGTAGTTGTTTGTTGAACATGTTTGGTTGGGATTTCGTCAACTAAAAAGCTATCAGCTTTTGCTTTTTCTTTCCTTCATGAAAATGAAATTGGTTGAGCCATGGGTTTTTCTACGATCTCTGATGTTCCAAGTTGCTTGTTTGCTGCCGGTCAGATACAACCCAGAAATATAGCATGAAGTTTCGGCAAGTCTGTTTTGATGTTGTCTTGATTGCTGCTTTTCCGTTTCTTGTTTCCTTGCCTTGGTAATTCGTTGGCACAAGTTTGATCTGCAAATTGCAGCAAGAAAGTATGAACGCATTTCAACTTGCCAAATCAGTTTTCTATGTTTTCCAGATTTTTCAACTTGCTGAACGTATTTCATTTTTTGTTGCACTGGATCTTGCTAAGTTTTTCTGTTTGATTGGATGATGGCTTACTGCCTAGTTTAAAAGCCTTGTGTTTGGACTTGATTATGTTTGAAAGCTGGTTTGACAAGGTGCCAAATTGCAGAAAGTCTTCATCCGAAAATTACAGAAGCAAAGAAAGCTTCGGATTGCCGAAGGCTTCATGTGCTTGTTGAAAATTTGTTGCAGCATGTTACGTTGCTTGGCATGGATATTTCCTTGATTTTGCATCATTTCTTTCTGTGTTTTACTGGTTTGAATGTCCAAGTTGTGTGTTGTGTTGTTTAATTCAAAGCTTCGTCATTGGTTTGAGAGAGTTAGATCAAAGCTTGAGTTAGTTTTCTGAAACTTATGCTTGAAGATGAAAGCGCAGCCGGCATTCTAATTGCAGCAGAAAACCGTGTTTGAATATAACCTGGGATGCACCTTGAATGGGTTATTAGCTTGCATGATTTAATCTAATGTTCTATGATGGCTTTTTGAAGTCTAATGTAATCTTTCTGGGTTGTTAACAAGCTGCAAAATGGTGAAAACAAGAAAACTTTGATTGACCGAAACCTTCAATGCTCCAAGTTCATTTTCTTTTGCTGATTTCGTACCCAATTCCCTGTTTGATTCCCGGAGTTAAATAATGACATTTGGATGATGTTAATAACATGGTTTTAAGGCCATTGCATGTGTGTTTGTTTTGGTTGGATTTGTTCCATATCAATGCGTTTGGATTGAAACAAAAAACTGCAGCAAACATGGCTTGTTCACCGTTGCAAAAATGTTTCCCTCCGTCCCCTGGTTGATTTTTCTGCATATTTTGCTCCAGAATTTCTGTTTACAAACACTAGGTAATTTGGTTGATGTCTTGGCAAATTATGTTAGAGGACTTGGATGGTTTTGATTGTTAGACTCGCAAGTTACAAAATTGCAGCAATTCATTTATTTGTTTTGATTGCAGAAGTTTTCTCACGTAGTTGCATGAAGCTTGCATGTAAATGACTTTCAAAATTGCCTCTTAACCCCCTCAAGTGTCACCTTATGCAATTATGACCCACAAATTTGAGAAAACTAATCAATTGGGTCCCTGTGATCTTTGCAGCAATAGGTTGCAGAATTGCCGAAAGGATGTTTGCTGCACTTTGTTTCTTGCTTTTGCTGTTATTACCTGCTTCCTTTGAGTGTAGTGGAGAAAGATACTTGACTCACAGTAGCGAATTGGTCAAACTTGATTTTAATAGGGATCTATTGCAGTCTACTTTTATTAATGTTATTTCATCTATTTTCTTCTCAAAAGGTCCTAAGGAGGTGTTAAGATTCTTCATTTTTTGAAACCCTTGTTGATGGAAAATCTGTATTCCGAGGGGTTTAGTGTGTGTTTGGAGGATTTTTATATACCAAAGAAACAAGTTTCCTTCGTAGGTTGCATGTTTTTGCATGAAAAGAGTTCTTATAATAGCTCTTTAACCCCTCAAGTCCCTTCTTATTCTACCATGGCCTAAGCAATTGAAAAGATTAATCAATTGGGTCCTTCGAGTTTCCTTTCCCTTTTAACTTGGAATTTCATTTGATGAATATGGACTTGTTTGATTATCTAAAGAGATCTAATGGTTCAATTTCATAGTTATTAGTGGTTCTTTAATTTTTGTTTTTGAAGAATTTGTGTTGTTTGATTTACTATTAAATTGGTGCATTAATCCTTTGTTTAGTGGTTGTAGCTCCAATTTAGAACCTTTTCCAACTTATTAGCACCACAAAAGGGGACGGTATACTTTCTTTTATCTTTTTTGTGTATCTCCCTATGTGATCCAACTTGCTAAATGAAAATTGCATGCCTACTTGGTTTTCTTAAATGTTTATTAATGCCTTTCATTTATTTACTTTTATTTCATTTTTTAAATCTTTCTTTTATTTTCATTTATGGGGTATGTGTACACCTCTTGGCCTGTAATAGATAGGGCATAGCAAGTAATTTGGTCCATTTTCCCTTCCCTCTTTGTTTTAGCTAGCAAATGTAATAGTTAGGGCTTTAATCGTCTTATTTGTCTTGCATGCTTAGTTACTATGTGTTAATTTGCTTTATTAAGCTATTGCATCTAGTCGAGCATGCTAAGTGTTATGTGCTACGTGTTATAAGTGATTTTGCATGTCTACTTGCTTTCTATATTTATAAATGAATGTGATGGATGAATGTACGTTTCCGCTAGTCCAATGCTAGTCGGAATTCGTAGAATGGGCTAGTCCAACGCTAGACCCTTAGGGATTTCCCCTCGTTAGTACATGTTTACATGTTCACAACATTTCATGCATTTTTTTTAGTTTTTATGGCATCTGGCATGTCCTTCTAACCTTTTCCCTTTCATTTTAGGCCTTTGCATTTCATGCTAGTTATAGGGTCCATTTGCGTGAAAACCCCCTTGGGTAAGGGAAACGAGCGAGTGTGGCTACTCGATAGCCTTAGCACGCTAGTTTCGCCTTCTAATCAAAGGGAAAATCGAAGTCGAAAAGTTAGAAGTCAACCCCCGTACCCGACTTGTTGCATTCCCCTAGGGTCATACTTTCATTTTTATCACTTCCATACTCTTTTAATCACATTTTTCTTACATTTCTCAATCCATATTTTTCACTACATCTTTATCATTTATTTACTTTACTTCACAAATGAAATTCAAGTTTCACTTATATATGTACTATTCTATTTTCATTCATTTGCACACACAAGCACTTTGATTTTCATACAAATTCATACATGCACTTTCTTTACACATTCGCACACAAACACTTTGTTTTTTTTACATTATTTCATACATGAATCTTTTCATACACTTGCACACTTGCACTTGAGTCACCATTTGCATCAATCGACCTCTATGAGGTTTCCCTTTATTGGCCGCCACAATTCATGTGGTTTGGGACCAAAAACCTCACGAGAGACATCATAGAATTTAGGATTGCATTTCTCATTCATTAGTCTTTGTCCAAATTGCAAATACATACTTTGGGTAGGAAAAATTAGGAAAATAAGGGTTAAATCACGCAACTAGCCTTGGCTAGGTCGAAGGGGTGCCTTGGATTTTTATCCTTGCCTTCCCCTTCGTCAAATGTGACTCCCGAACCTTTTTCTTTGTTTGCGTGGACTAGGAGTCGTTCAAAAGGGTTTTTTTATTTTTTTTCCTTTAAAAATTCACTTTTTGGGTGACTTGGTACACCCTAACTCTATACCAAGTGGCGACTCCATTTTTCATATAAAAAACCCTTTTTGAACTATTTTTCTTGGGTCAAATCGTCGCATTTTCAAAAGTCCCATTTAGACCCATTTTTGTTTTTATCAACAAAATTCATTTTTCCCAAATCAATAAAATTCAACAAAAAAACAATTATTTTATTTTTTCCAAAAAAAGTGGGGCGCGACAATAAGCTTCAATCTTCCATAAACAAAAGCTTAGACTAGATTTCACTCCATAAAATCGTATCTTCTAGTGCTAGTAAGGGTTGTAGTGAAGTTTGTTTGAAGAGCTAAGTGTCCAACACCTCTCTACATCTCTTGTTCTTAGGTAAGTGATGTTTTACTGCTTCCTTATACTTAATGATGGTTATTTTGTGCTTATTGGTGGCATAAGTGTTAGAATATATGATTTATTTCTTGATTTGAAGAGTTTTGGTGAAGTTTTCCATTTTATGACGAATTTTCTGGTGTAATATGAATGTGATGTTGTGGTCATCTATGATGGTTGTTAATGAGGGGAAATGACTCTAGTAGATGTGAATTAGTGATAATTGCAATCAATTTTGGATTTGGAAGAATTTCTGAAAAATTAGGGTTCTTGGTTCTTCATTCTGTCCGAAATTTTAGGTCATAGATAGAGGCCGAATTGGACTTTGGTCAAAACATGAAAGTTGTTGGTATTGATGAGTTTGAAGTGCCTGCAAAATTTCAGGGCATTTGGAGTAGTGTAGAGTGAGTTATGCCGCTTTTACTGTTGCTGTTCTGAGTGATCAGAATGTGCGAACTGCGATAGTAATTGTCTGTTTTGACTGGAATTACTTTGGATTTTGATGATGGTGTCTTCTGATGAAATGTATCTTGATGTCTTAGCTATCATATGCCTTTGGAATCAATGCATTTGGACCTGTATAGACTGACTTGGACTGATTACAGTTTTGTGTGATTTGGGAACCTGCAATTACGGTTCTGGTTTGGTTTTCTGCATATTTGACCTAGTTGTGCTAGGATTTGGATTGAGTGACCTTCTACATTGTTATAGCCCTGGTTCTTAGCTTCGAGACGGTGTATCTTATACCCCCATCCGATAACCGTAGTGAATTTGGTGCCATTACCGCATATTAAGGTCAAATACGGTTTGTGATCCTGTTTTGCAATTCTGGTATAGTGTCTTGCATTTTTGACCTTGTTACATTCAAAATTGGACAAAGTTTCCTTCTTCAACATTGTAGCCCCTTAAGTCCCGGATATCCCTGTAAATTTTCAGGTTAAACGGATTAGTATATCCTGAGCTATAAACGAAATACTCAGACCTGTTTTGACCGTCAAATTCTGTTACGTTTTTGGACAGTTTATGACTGGAACTTTGGCTTCACATTTGACTGAGTTACAAGCTGTTTGGGCTTGCGACCAAAACACCAAACTTATAGCTCTATATCAGAGCTTTCTAACGCCCTTGGAATTTCATGAATCGGATTTATAGAACCTGAGATATAGCCGAGCAAATAAGGCCTGCCCGTGAAAATGACCATTTTCTGGTCAGATCTGTTTTGGTCCTGATGACCAATTTCCGTTCCAAATTTGGATTGCCGACCTTCATGAAAGTTGTTCCATTTGGAATGAACTATCTAACTGCCAATTTTCATCTCTTTTGACCATGTGTAGCATAGAAAACAGTTTGCACTCAAAACTGACCATTTGTGCATTGGCCAGATTTCGTAAGTGATTGTGTTTGGTCATTTGGGACTGAAGCCTCCAGTTTCAGTTCTGGATGTCTTCATAACAGTTGTTTTTCATCCTTTAAGCTTCGATTTGGCATCTCATACGCCTTAATCCGATATTCGTAGCTCAACTTATGGGTAAACTAGAAATGAGTATCAAATCTGCCGTTTCCGTTTCCGTCCGTCATATTTACGTGCGCGCGTGTCGTTTTGCCGTTTTGCTTGTTTTGGGCATGTTAGTGGCCGTTTGTGATAAAATCTTCTATTTCAGACAGCGGTGAGCTAGGCGGAGCCGGTGGGGCCCACTACTAGCGAACGCGCGAAGCGATTTTGCTTTCGTACTACTTTTGGTATTTTGAGTAAGTATTCAGGCCAGTTTGATGTGTTTTCTTGGCTATGTGTTTGAGATATGTGAAAAAGGGTACTTAGGCGAGGGTGTACTTTATCGCACTCGACCTAAACCCTAATTTGAATGTATAATTGTACTTGGCATATGTATATGAACCTTTTGGAACCAAAACCCTTGAGCTTGTGGCTCGGGGCGACTTTCGAGTAAAGTTTGTGAAGTTTGCAAAGTTTGTGAGTTCTTGGGCCCGATCTAAGACCTGTTTGGACTATTCGAGCCGGTTAGGGCTTGGTCGAAGTCAGTCCAACCTAGTCTGAGGTCACCAAGTTTGTAGGTTCATGTTATGAACCAATTTTGTGAATCCGGTTCACCGAGAAGGTGACCAAGTTTGTGACCCGAGCTTGTGACTCAAGCTCAAGTTTGTGATTTCGTTCGCCCGGGCAAGTTTGTGAGGTGACTGGCCAGTGAGGGTGATAAGGTGTTGGTGGGTGTACAAGTGAAGTTCTACGGACCATTGAGTGTGGTCGACGGAGTGTCGGCAGGAGATCACGCATGGCATATGAATTGGCTTTGGAGCCACCTGTATCCTTATTATGTGATGTTACTTTGCTGCTTTTGCTTTACTCTTACTGTGTAATTGTTATTACGTGAACTTTACGCTTTCGCCCCTGTTTACTTACTAAGCATATAGCTTACCCTAGTCCTTTTGTTTTCCTTAGCAGGGGCCGACGCGGGGATTTTGGCACTTACACTAGTGTAGTTAAGTTTGTTTGTAATAGTTGAACAGTTAGGATGGTTGTTTTGTTTTGGTGGTTTGTATAAGAACCCTTCTTAGGGTCTATCTTCTGCTGGTTGTGGTTGTAGTATATTAGAGTGGTTTGACTCGAGACTTTTGAAGATGTAAATATAACTTTTGGGATTGTATATATTGTATATAGTGCTCTTTCGAGCTATCTCGTTTGATTGCTTTAAGTTTTGAGTCCTGGCGCGAGCTGGGCAGGCGGCCCGTTGACCCCTCTGGTTCGCCTCAGGGGAAAATGGGGCCGTGACAGTTGGTATCAGAGCTTAGGCTTCAGATCTCTGTAGTGTATCCTAGGCTAAAGTTTAGGATGCCGGACTGTGGGATTTGATTTGATTTGATTTGATTTTAAAAGTTAAGCAATTGAGGGATAAAACCTATAGCTGCTTCGCGTGGTCTCTGCGCAGAGTGAGTCTGGATGAAGTGGCGAATAAGTATGAAGGACTAAGTGTTCGTTCGAGCATAAGTTATGGATCATAAATGTTATAGGCCTTAAAATCTTTCTCATGGTATCTGAGGACCATAGATAGGTATGTCAGGTAGGAATTTCGATTGTAGATAGTTTACTCTTGGGACTGCAGCTCGAGATGTGAATTACCTTATTTCGGATTCTTGTGCCTGAGTACTCCAGAGTTGAGGCGCTGCTACGTACTTGAGACTAGCATTTTGGGAACATGAACAGGCTTTGTCTGGCTAGAGTGAGTACAAGATATCAACGGACACCTTGGGAAGTGGAGTAAGAAACCGGACGAGGGTGATTTTCACTGAGCGTGGGACGATAAGTCGTGTTTCTTTCATTTTGCCCTTGCATTGTCCCTACATGTCATTTATTTGTGGTTTGTGAATACCTACATATATAGTACTTGCTGCACTTGACTTTGTCTAACTTGAAATGTCTCTTGGTGTATATGGTGCATTATATTGTGAACATTTTGGTGACTTGTATATATATGTACACCTTTTGATCTTTTGATTATTTTGAGTATTCCAACCCTTTAGTTCGTTGATTGGAATTTCGAGGACGAAATTGTCCTAAGTGGGGGAGATTGTGAGGCCCCAGTTCGTTCTACGTTGAGATATTCATTATTTTGGGCGGTAACGTTTGGTTTGGGAGTATTTCGAAAACCCTACGTTGGGATTAAGATTTAAACCCTAAGTTCCGGTTAAGATTGAAAACCCGTTTTTTCTACATTTTCTTTATTAGAAAATTCCCAAGATAATTTTTATTGAGTAAATAGAGTTTTTAGATGATTTTTCTAGTATTAGTTAGTTTTTGAGAAATTAAGAACGTATATCGGATGTGGGACCCACTAGTGCGAAAAGTTCGGAAAAATTCGGCCAATAAGGTTAAGTTTCGGATACTGTGTAAAATTTATCGGGTGTTAAGAGATAAGTAGTGTGTGTGAAGTGATTGATGTGAGAGAGAAAAGAAAGATAAGAAGGCATTAATGGAGGTGACAAGTGTCACTTTCCTATTGGTTGGACTTTAAGAATTACTATTTACTTTCTTGACTTTTTTTGACCAAAGGATTAAATATCAAAAAAATGCCCAAAATTCACCATTTTTCTCTTCCTTGTGGCCGGCTCTCTCCTTGCAAAGAAGAAGGAAATTCCACCAACTTTCAAGCTTCCATAAGCTTCAATCTTCCATAAACAAAAGCTTAGACTAGATTTCACTCCATAAAATCGTATCTTCTAGTGCTAGTAAGGGTTGTAGTGAAGTTTGTTTGAAGAGCTAAGTGTCCAACACCTCTCTACATCTCTTGTTCTTAGGTAAGTGATGTTTTACTGCTTCCTTATACTTAATGATGGTTATTTTGTGCTTATTGGTGGCATAAGTGTTAGAATATATGATTTATTTCTTGATTTGAAGAGTTTTGGTGAAGTTTTCCATTTTATGACGAATTTTCTGGTGTAATATGAATGTGATGTTGTGGTCATCTATGATGGTTGTTAATGAGGGGAAATGACTCTAGTAGATGTGAATTAGTGATAATTGCAATCAATTTTGGATTTGGAAGAATTTCTGAAAAATTAGGGTTCTTGGTTCTTCATTCTGTCCGAAATTTTAGGTCATAGATAGAGGCCGAATTGGACTTTGGTCAAAACATGAAAGTTGTTGGTATTGATGAGTTTGAAGTGCCTGCAAAATTTCAGGGCATTTGGAGTAGTGTAGAGTGAGTTATGCCGCTTTTACTGTTGCTGTTCTGAGTGATCAGAATGTGCGAACTGCGATAGTAATTGTCTGTTTTGACTGGAATTACTTTGGATTTTGATGATGGTGTCTTCTGATGAAATGTATCTTGATGTCTTAGCTATCATATGCCTTTGGAATCAATGCATTTGGACCTGTATAGACTGACTTGGACTGATTACAGTTTTGTGTGATTTGGGAACCTGCAATTACGGTTCTGGTTTGGTTTTCTGCATATTTGACCTAGTTGTGCTAGGATTTGGATTGAGTGACCTTCTACATTGTTATAGCCCTGGTTCTTAGCTTCGAGACGGTGTATCTTATACCCCCATCCGATAACCGTAGTGAATTTGGTGCCATTACCGCATATTAAGGTCAAATACGGTTTGTGATCCTGTTTTGCAATTCTGGTATAGTGTCTTGCATTTTTGACCTTGTTACATTCAAAATTGGACAAAGTTTCCTTCTTCAACATTGTAGCCCCTTAAGTCCCGGATATCCCTGTAAATTTTCAGGTTAAACGGATTAGTATATCCTGAGCTATAAACGAAATACTCAGACCTGTTTTGACCGTCAAATTCTGTTACGTTTTTGGACAGTTTATGACTGGAACTTTGGCTTCACATTTGACTGAGTTACAAGCTGTTTGGGCTTGCGACCAAAACACCAAACTTATAGCTCTATATCAGAGCTTTCTAACGCCCTTGGAATTTCATGAATCGGATTTATAGAACCTGAGATATAGCCGAGCAAATAAGGCCTGCCCGTGAAAATGACCATTTTCTGGTCAGATCTGTTTTGGTCCTGATGACCAATTTCCGTTCCAAATTTGGATTGCCGACCTTCATGAAAGTTGTTCCATTTGGAATGAACTATCTAACTGCCAATTTTCATCTCTTTTGACCATGTGTAGCATAGAAAACAGTTTGCACTCAAAACTGACCATTTGTGCATTGGCCAGATTTCGTAAGTGATTGTGTTTGGTCATTTGGGACTGAAGCCTCCAGTTTCAGTTCTGGATGTCTTCATAACAGTTGTTGTTCATCCTTTAAGCTTCGATTTGGCATCTCATACGCCTTAATCCGATATTCGTAGCTCAACTTATGGGTAAACTAGAAATGAGTATCAAATCTGCCGTTTCCGTTTCCGTCCGTCATATTTACGTGCGCGCGTGTCGTTTTGCCGTTTTGCTTGTTTTGGGCATGTTAGTGGCCGTTTGTGATAAAATCTTCTATTTCAGACAGCGGTGAGCTAGGCGGAGCCGGTGGGGCCCACTACTAGCGAACGCGCGAAGCGATTTTGCTTTCGTACTACTTTTGGTATTTTGAGTAAGTATTCAGGCCAGTTTGATGTGTTTTCTTGGCTATGTGTTTGAGATATGTGAAAAGGGTACTTAGGCGAGGGTGTACTTTATCGCACTCGACCTAAACCCTAATTTGAATGTATAATTGTACTTGGCATATGTATATGAACCTTTTGGAACCAAAACCCTTGAGCTTGTGGCTCGGGGCGACTTTCGAGTAAAGTTTGTGAAGTTTGCAAAGTTTGTGAGTTCGTGGGCCCGATCTAAGACCTGTTTGGACTATTCGAGCCGGTTAGGGCTTGGTCGAAGTCAGTCCAACCTAGTCTGAGGTCACCAAGTTTGTAGGTTCATGTTATGAACCAATTTTGTGAATCCGGTTCACCGAGAAGGTGACCAAGTTTGTGACCCGAGCTTGTGACTCAAGCTCAAGTTTGTGATTTCGTTCGCCCGGGCAAGTTTGTGAGGTGACTGGCCAGTGAGGGTGATAAGGTGTTGGTGGGTGTACAAGTGAAGTTCTACGGACCATTGAGTGTGGTCGACGGAGTGTCGGCAGGAGATCACGCATGGCATATGAATTGGCTTTGGAGCCACCTGTATCCTTATTATGTGATGTTACTTTTCTGCTTTTGCTTTACTCTTACTGTGTAATTGTTATTACGTGAACTTTACGCTTTCGCCCCTGTTTACTTACTAAGCATATAGCTTACCCTATTCCTTTTGTTTTCCTTAGCAAGGGCCGACGCGGGGATTTTGGCACTTACACTAGTGTAGTTAAGTTTGTTTGTAATAGTTGAACAGTTAGGATGGTTGTTTTGTTTTGGTGGTTTGTATAAGAACCCTTCTTAGGGTCTATCTTCTGCTGGTTGTGGTTGTAGTATATTAGAGTGGTTTGACTCGAGACTTTTGAAGATGTAAATATAACTTTTGGGATTGTATATATTGTATATAGTGCTCTTTCGAGCTATCTCGTTTGATTGCTTTAAGTTTTGAGTCCTGGCGCGAGCTGGGCAGGCGGCCCGTTGACCCCTCTGGTTCGCCTCAGGGGAAAATGGGGCCGTGACAACTTCACAATCCCGATCACCGATACACCCCCTATTCCTGACCTGCACTTCAATTAGAAAAGGCGATACTACTAGAGTATGCCAAGCGAGATCTCTCAAATAGATCAAGCTTACGATTTTCTCATGGCTCACCAAGCTTCTCAACCAAGCCCATGCCGACACAAGTCGTAAGGTCGGCCGATGAGTTTGGGCGTCCCCCACGATTACGAGTATAAGCCGATGAGATTCACTCCAATCGACAACAATTCGAACACAATTATAATTTACAATTGCAATAATTCACTGAATTCACTTGGCAATTCACTTCAAACAATTCAATTATAATTCACTTAAAAGAGAACGAGTGCGATAAAGTACACACTCGACTCGACAATTCTAAATCACCTAATCAACAAGAAGCAATTCAAGTAACTGGCAACGATTCATGCACTTGACACTCACCAATTGAAAAGTAATTGAACGAGTAGAGTCTTTAGTTGTCCCCTCCGAGATTCTCTTTAAGACTCGCTTGAGCACCTGAAGAAATAGGGACCATACATCACTCACGTAAACTCGCGACCACTTATCATTCAAGGAAGAAAGTGCATTCGTTTAAACGTAGAACAATGCTATAAGAGGGCTTTACTCTATTGAAATTCAAGATTCAAAAGTATGGATTTAAAGTCACAAGGAAAACTTGTATCCTCCATGAAATCGGGTTTAAAACGGACTATCAATATCAAAAGAAAGTGAAAAGTTCTTAAAAACTCATTTCCTACGAAATCGGAAATTTTCAGCTTTGCGCGACAAAACTTGGAAAATTAGATCTTGAGTTCTGTCCATCCAAAAATGAAAACTAGATTAAAAGTACTAAAACTTCCCAGAAGACACCCTTCCAAGATTCCAAACAGAAAGTTTGAAGTCGGAACTGAAGACACAGCAAGCGGAACTGAATTCGGAGTTTTGAGCAACAAGATATAACAGTTTGAAGTCGGTTGATTTTCGTGACCTGATCAGTGAATTTCCAGTTTTGAAGAGCAATATTTGGGGCATTATTTGGGTATCAAAATGGTACTGAAATTATTCCAAATTTGGTACACTTAAACTTCCATATATGGACTAGCTCTCTATCAAAATTTAGACAAAAACTCATACGGGAAGACAGTTAACGAAATAACCCAAGTTTGTGAAATTCCTCAAAGCTAATATGCCAACCCTATTTCTCTTTCTTTTTTCAAAAGTTTTATCCAACGAAATCAGCCCCAATTCGCTCCATTTTTTAAATCAAGGTTCCAAAACATTTAATGAGCAATTGATGGGTAATTGACACTAAAATTTTTGAAATAGAATTGACCATTCGGTCAGCAAGGAAGGGAAAATTTTCCAGTTTCCAGCTTTGTTGCAGTTTCGAAATCAAACCATATCTAACTCTACATAACTCCAAATTGAGAATGGTTTATGGTGTTAGAAACTAGGTTCAAAAGGCTACAATTCATCAGAAGGCATTGTTTTCAAAATCATTTCACAAATAAGACAAAATCGAGCCACAAGATGCAGCTTCCTAGTTGCTCTTGGACAGACAGGCAAAGCAGGACAGTCCACTTTGCCGACTCACCACGGTTTGTTCAAAACGAACTAGCAGGGGATTCTTATACCGTTTGAAAGCTCTGAATGTCTAGTTTTGAATTCCGTAAACGGCACTCAATTTTGAATTTTGTACAAAGAGTTATGTTCAGACAAAGAACCACTGTCCGGTTACCCTGCTAGCAAATTTCCAGATTTCAACTTTTCCAAAACTCAAGTGTTATACAACCAATCGACATGATCTTTGAAAGACACTTTCTACACACATAGTAAAACATATATCCATCAATTTAACAGTCGATTAAGCAAACCCTACTTGATTGTATTTTGTTATTCAACATTTGATCGCAGATTTAGAATCCGGCCAAAGAGCTAGGCTGGAACTTGATTTTGCTAAACACTAATCGTTGGTGAGTGTTCCTTGCATGTGTGTACTTTAAATGACTATGTGGAATGTTGCAAATGTTGTCTGAATGTTAAATGCTTTCCAATGATTGCTAAATGGATTTTTGATGGACGAGTGTGTACTTTATCGCACTCGACCCCCCAAGCAATAGTGAATTTTCAATGATTGAATACTACTTGTGCATGAATGTAAGCCTTTTGGCTAAATTGGGCCCTTACCCTCCGTTGCCAGTCGACTCGAGCCAGAAGCGGACTCGGTCGGGTGGCTGGTGACCCTGGGACAATGTTTGGTATACTCAAGTATTACCACGAAGTCTGGTGGAGAACTGGCTAGCGAATTCAATGCAATAAAAATAAATGAATGAATGACATGAACACTGAAGGAGTTTTCACTTACAAATGTTTTCTAATGTCAGAGGGATAAGGAAAATAGTTGGTGAATGAATGAATGAATTACTTGAATGAATGGCTCCAAATGAGCATGTATCCTTTCAATGAATGAATGATTGATTCTTCAATGACTATTTATTACTGTGCCAAGTGTGCAAAGTGCTAAGTGTAAATGCTCCCGTGTTTACCTACTTGTTTGCTTGTTTGGCAACCTCACTAAACTTTTAGCTCATCCCATTAGTTTGTTTTCCTGACAGGGGTGGAGGCTAGAGCAAGTAGCCGTGAACTAGTGTATATAATCTCTTGTACTTGTACTTTTCCAGATGAGATGTACTTGGAACCTTTAGACATGTAATCTTACGTTTTACTTTTGGATTGTAAATTAAGTTTGAATTGTTGGTTGGAAATGGAACTTTTATATTAATTTCGAGGCTTAAAAGGCTATTTCAAGAACGTTAGTGGGTGAGTCCTGGCGAAAGTTGGGCAGGCGGTCCGCCAAACCCTTGGGTACGCTCTAGGGGAAGGTGGGGTCATCACATTCTACCCCTTTTTCTTTCCTTATCATTTTGTTATTCCAATATTTTATGTGTTATGTGTTATCTACCAACTGAACTAACCTACTCTTTCCTTTCCTTTCTTGCATTCATGGGCCATAGAAATAATCATCCTGGCATGGTATTCTTTTAAGAGCCTACTTTAATAGATAGATTATTACACGTTTAAATTATAATTTATTGCATTAGTGTCCTAATAATTGCACTTCATTTTTAGTCCTACCCCGACATATCAAAGGAGCTCCCTTAGATCATGTTTAATTCCTGTTGTTGCATATTTACTTGCATAATAAACTGGCATCATGTATTAACCTTAGAGGGAATGTCATTTAGAGAATCCCATTTTTAGGATTATACCAACCTTTTCTCTCCTGGATATCTAACCCTTTATGGCATTTTCACATTTAATTCTTGCCAAAAACTGGAGAAGTGGGACCCATAGATAAGGTATTTGACCTGGACTTTATAGTTCAGATGGACAATTCTCGATGAATTAAACAATTGTTGGTAGTTCCAGTTGAGGTTCGAAGGTGGTCCGCACTTCTCTCGTCTAGCAAAATCCATCAGGTAGCGTCTTGCCTAGGACCAATTGGAAATTTTAAGGATATTAAATCGAACGGTT
>NW_020862076.1:0-40482 GCF_003713205.1 Coffea eugenioides
GGAGGCCATGATCAATATCTTTGCCGCTTTGAACTATGCGGAGGATAGACAAGTGCACTTTGCCGTTTTTCAATTTGAAGGTCCGGCCAGGGGTTGGTGGAATGTGGTTCAAGCTAAGTGGGAGAGAGAGGGGACCGCATGGATGTGAGTGAATTTCGTGCGAGAGTTTAACGAAAAATACCTCCCACCTATTGTCCAGGAGAAAAGAGAAGATGATTTTATTAAGTTTCGGCAGGGAACTTTGAGTATAGTTGAGTATGAAACCCAATTTACGAAGTTGTCTAAATTTGCTCCTGAACTGATAGCTACGGAGCAAAGAAGAGTCCGGAGGTTTGTGCAAGGGCTCAATGTAGAGATACAAGAGGCCTTAGCGGCGGCCCAGATTAATACATTTACAGAGGTCTTGGAGAAGGCCCAACGAATAGAAATTGCTAGGGCAAAAGTGAGAGCTTTTCATGCAAAAAGGAGAGGTGCGCCTGGTGGAAGTCAAAGGCAAGGACGTGATGATTTAGATATGCCACCCTCTAAGATAGGTCGAGGAGATGGTGGTGAGAAAATTTCAGGGACATCTAAGGAAATTACTCCAGGAGGAGCTTCGCGTGGCCGGGAGCAAGCAAAAGGTGCCTCACAAGGAGGTCAAACTCGAGTATCTTGTGAGTACTGTGGGAAGGCCAATCATACGGAGTATCGGACGTCCGATACTCCAACGGCTAGTTGACTGTTCAACTACTTTCTATCCGTTGGAAGCATTAATGAAGCACTTTGTTGGTCTCCTATAAATAGAGTATGGTTAGAATCTTTAAACAACTTTTGCACACTGAAGATACAAAAGATCTAGAGTGATTTTAGTGAGAAAATACTCTTCAAAGAAGATTTGTAGTCTTAGTGATGTGAGGTTCATTGTAAGCTTTTCATTTGTGAGTGTGTGAGAACCCGTAAAACCCTAATTATTTTCCTAGGGTTTATTTCCCCTTAATTGCATGTTTTCTGCATTTTCTGGCTTAGAAATATTTTCTTAGTGGATTTTATGAGCAGTTATAGTTTTAAGATGATTTTTCTAGCATTGGTGAATTTTTAGAAAATTAAGAATCTATATTGGACGTGGGACCCACTAGTGCGAAAAGTTCGGAAAAATTCGGCCAATAAGGTTAAGTTTTGGATACTGTGTAAAATTTGTCGGGTGTTAAGTGATAAGTAGAATGTGTGAAGTGATTGATGTGAGAGAGAAAAGAATGATAAGGATGCATTTAATAAGGTGACAAGTGTCACCTCCTCATTGGTTGCACTTTAAGAATTACTATTCAATTTCTTGACTTTTTTGACCCAAGGTTTAAATATCAAAAAAAATGCCCAAAAATCACCATTTTTCTTCTCTTGTTGGCCGGCTCTCTAAGCTCAAGAAGGAAGGAGAAACTCTTCAAGTTCTAGCTTCTACTTGGTGCAAATCAACCCAAAACATTTGCTTCCATCCATTTCACTCCATAAAATCCTATCTTCTAGTGCTAGTAAGGGTTGTAGTGAAGTTTGTTTGAAGCTCTAAGGTGTCCACAATCTCTCTTTCCCTTGTTTCTTGGTAAGTGATGCTACAACCTCTCCCCTATACCTAATGATGGTTATATTATGCTTAATGGTGGCATGAGTGAAGGAATATATGATTTGTTTCTTGATTTGGCTTGTTTTGGTGAAGTTTTTATTTTATTGGGAATTTTTCTGGTTTAATAGGATCTTGATGTTGGGGGCTTGTATGATGAATTTTAATGGTTGGAAATGACTCTAGTGGGTGTGAATTGTTGTTAAATGCAACCAATTTTGGAATTGGAATGAAATGTGCAAAGTTAGGGTTCATGAACCCCTATTCTGTCCGAAAATTTAGGTCATAGCTAGAGGCCGATTTGGACTTTGCTCAAAACATGAAAGTTGTAGGTATTGATGAGTTTAGTGTGCCTGCAAAATTTCAGGGAAATTGGACAAGTGTAGAGTGAGTTATGCCGTTTTTACTGTTGCTGTTTTTGGTGCACAGAATGTCCGAACTGCGATAGAAATTGCCTGTTTTGACTGGAATTGGTTTGGATTTTTAAGTTGGTGTCTTCTGATGAAATGTACCTGAATGTCTTAGCTAACATATGCCTTTGGAATTTCGGCATTTGGACTTGTATGGACTGAGATATACCGATTACAGTTTTCTCCGTTTTGCAAACCTGTTTTGGGAATTCTGGTATAGTATTTCGTATATTTGACCTAGTTGTGTTAGGAACTGGATTGAGTGACCTTCTACATTGTTGTAGTTCTGTTTCTTGGCTTCGAAATGGTGGATCTTACACCCCCATCCGATAATTGTAGTGAGAGTTGTGCCATTACCGCATTATGAGGTCAAATCCGGTTTTCATATCAAGGCCTTAGTTAAAGCCCTTTCTTAATTTCTGGTTTCCTTTAATGTTTGTAAATGCTTATGGAACTTTATTGGGGTCATGTTTGGCCTTGGTTTATGACTCGTTAGCGAGTCTTATTGTATTTGTTTACATGTTTTTAGGTCGTGACGGTGGTGCAACGTTCTTTTGACTAAAGTGCTTGAAACTACATTTGCTAGCTTGGTGAGTGTACTACTCACTTATGTGCTATTATATGGCTTTGATATTTGAACTTGAGAGGTTGAATGTTAATTAATTGAAGTGAGAGTGTACTTTATCATTCTCACTTATTGTATCGCATGTTATTGAAAAGTTATTGGAATTTTACATGAAATGTTATATGAAATGAAATACATGACTTCAAATGTTATCCATGAGCTCAACCCCATTGGTAGTTGATTGAATCGAGCCAGCAAGGGCTTGGTCGTGACAATTAATGAGCCTTGGGTAAGGTTATATGGAATCGTGTAGTATGAGAGACTCTCGATTCCGGTATACTCGAGTAATACCACAATGCATGCGTTTGGATTTCGGGCCCGGTTGAGGAATGTTAGGAGGAAGGGAATGGAAGTTAAGTGGGTCTACAGTTGGTTACTTTTCAAACATTGACGGAGAGTCAATGAGACCGATCAAGAATTCAAACGAGGAAAAGGGCTCTTGAGAGCCACCCGTATCCTTTTATCCTCATTATTAATGTGTGGCTTTATTTATTTTGGTAAATTGGACTGTTAAGCTTGATGTATCCATGAACTTGGTTGCTTGAGTTGTATTCTCACTGGGCAATTAGCTCACCCCGTTCCTTTTGTTTTCCTTACAGGAATATGACTCTTTTGGAATGAATTTTGATAAATGGTTGCCAAATGAACTAGATGAATGACTCTTTTGTATTGTATATAAAATGGGACCCTAAATGTATCATTAGGGCCGTTTTCACTTTTGTTTTGGCAAACCATATATGTAGTGACTTTTGTATCACTTTTAAATGTCATTTTGGTTTGTAAAGGCTAAATGTTATGGGGTATATGTAATTCGATGTTTGGTTGGGTTCGGACGAGTCGGTTACTATTCATGGCCGACTCCGGATTTCATTTTCTTTTATTTTGGGTTATTTTACCCTTTTGCCTTATTTGCGCGCGTTATAAGTTCCGGAACGTGAAAGATCGCTCTATACTGCACCGTTAGTCCTGGCGAGAGCTGGGCAGGCAGTCTGCTAACCTCTTTGGTTCGCCTTAGGGGAAAGTGGGGCTGTCACAGGTGGTATCAGAGCCACTTCGCGTGGTCTCTGCGCGGAGTGAGCCTAGGGCCAAGTGGTGTTATGGTCCTGATTTCATGGAGATGTCTAAGTGCTCGTTTGAGCGTAAGTTATGAATGGGGCATGTTATAAGTGTAAAAATCTTTATTATGCAACTTGAGGAAGATAGATATGTATGTCGGGTAGGAATCTATAATATGGATGATTTACGCTTGGGACCGGCCGGCTCGAGTTGTGAATTATCTTAAATGGGATTCTTGCGCCCGGATACGAAAGACACGAGAGTCTAGGTTAGAAAGAATGGGGCGAACTAGAAATTGCGATTCTATGGATGACTTTATATGTACTTGACTGACTGTTCTGTATACATGTTGATACTGTTATGTGTTCTCTGTATATGTGTTATGTGTTTAAATGCTCGACGAGGGAGTGGAGTAGTTATTTGTTCTTGTTTACTTGTTCCTGTTTCGGGCTGCGAAAAGGAGGGGTTAGGTGCCCATTGCCCATTAACAGTATATTTATTTTGTGACCTAGATCGACTTAGATTGTATGGACGGTACACGTAGTGGACGGGGCCGTGGGCGCGGGAATAGGCAACCTACGCCAGACCGGGGTACTGGAGAAACCTCCTCTGGACCCCATCCTGAACCGAGAGTTGACCCTAATGTACAGATAGCTGCCGCTATGCAGCAAATGACAAACCTGTTGGCACAAGTGGTGCAGCAACAAGGCCAGAATCCAAATCCTAATCCTGGAAACCCTGGAAACCCTGGCAACCATGTTGAGAGCGAAGACAGAGCTCTGGAACGATTTCAAAAGTTTGCCCCACCCAAGTTCATCGGGGGACCTGATCCGGATGTTGCCGAAAGGTGGCTCGAAAAGATGGTCGATATTTTTGCCGCCCTGCACTATACCGAAGAACGGCAGGTGACTTTTGCCGTTTTCCAGCTGGAAGAGGCGGCCCGCTCCTGGTGGAATGTCATTCGGCAAAAATGGGAGAGGGAACAAACGCCCAGGACTTGGGTAAATTTTATGAGGGAGTTTAACGCGAAATTCTTCCCTCCTCTGGTTCAGGAAAGGAAGGAAGATGAGTTCATCCGACTCCGCCAAGGAGCTCAATCGGTGGCAGAATACGAGAGCCAGTTCACCCGCCTGTCCAAATTTGCGCCTGAGTTGATTGTGACGGAGCAACGGCGAATTAGGCGTTTTATCCAGGGCCTAAACGTGGAGATTCAGAAGGACCTCGCAGTGGCTCAAATCAATGCTTTTAGCGAGGCCGTTGAGAAGGCCCAACGGGTAGAGAGTGCCAGATTGCAAGTAAGAAATTTCCAGGCGAAAAAGCGAGGATTTCCTGGAAATAGTTCGGGGCAGGGGAATGAGAGTACCCCTTCCAAGTTTGGGCGAGGAATTGGAGAAGAAAGGGTACCGGGAGTGTCACGAGAGAGCCCGTCACGAGGCGGCCAGTTGGGGAGAGGCCAGAGAGGAGGCTCGGCTTCTGCAGCACGCGGACCTTGCGGGTATTGCGGAAAGTCAAACCACTCGGAAGATAATTGCTGGAAGAAAGGAGGCAAATGTCTGCGTTGTGGAAGCGCAGACCACAAGCTTGCTACCTGCCTACTTATGACGCAAGAAGGAAGGGGAGCTCACACTACGTCAAAGACCAACACGGGACCGGATAAGGGGAATGGGACGAAATCTAAGGTGGCAGCTCGAGTGTATTCACTGGAGCCACAACAGGTCCCCGATTCTCCTGAGATTGAGGAAGGTACGATTGCGGTATTTCTGCGGAAATATTAGTAGATCCCGGTGTTACTCATCCATTTGTCAGTCCCAATTCTGATGGACGAAATGGATATCACGCCTACCTGAAAGTAGTAATCCTTTGGGGAAAATCATCGTTTGACTCTTGGTATGGTTTGTAAGGATCGCAGGGTTTGGGTAGGAGAGAGAATAGTGTTCGCGAAGAAAAAAAAATCATGGGATAGAAAAGGCTACCTGGGAGGTGGAAAAAAAAAAACAATACCTTGAGCTATTTGTGAACCATGATAAGGAATTTCGAGGACGAAATTCTTTTAAGGGGGAGAGAGTGTGAGAACCCGTAAAACCCTAATTATTTTCCTAGGGTTTATTTCCCCTTAATTGCATGTTTTCTGCATTTTCTGGCTTAGAAATATTTTCTTAGTGGATTTTATGAGCAGTTATAGTTTTAAGATGATTTTTCTAGCATTGGTGAATTTTTAGAAAATTAAGAATCTATATTGGACGTGGGACCCACTAGTGCGAAAAGTTCGGAAAAATTCGGCCAATAAGGTTAAGTTTTGGATACTGTGTAAAATTTGTCGGGTGTTAAGTGATAAGTAGAATGTGTGAAGTGATTGATGTGAGAGAGAAAAGAATGATAAGGATGCATTTAATAAGGTGACAAGTGTCACCTCCTCATTGGTTGCACTTTAAGAATTACTATTCAATTTCTTGACTTTTTTGACCCAAGGATTAAATATCAAAAAAATGCCCAAAAATCACCATTTTTCTTCTCTTGTTGGCCGGCTCTCTAAGCTCAAGAAGGAAGGAGAAACTCTTCAAGTTCTAGCTTCTACTTGGTGCAAATCAACCCAAAACATTTGCTTCCATCCATTTCACTCCATAAAATCCTATCTTCTAGTGCTAGTAAGGGTTGTAGTGAAGTTTGTTTGAAGCTCTAAGGTGTCCACAATCTCTCTTTCCCTTGTTTCTTGGTAAGTGATGCTACAACCTCTCCCCTATACCTAATGATGGTTATATTATGCTTAATGGTGGCATGAGTGAAGGAATATATGATTTGTTTCTTGATTTGGCTTGTTTTGGTGGAGTTTTTATTTTATTGGGAATTTTTCTGGTTTAATAGGATCTTGATGTTGGGGGCTTGTATGATGAATTGTAATGGTTGGAAATGACTCTAGTGGGTGTGAATTGTTGTTAAATGCAACCAATTTTGGAATTGGAATGAAATGTGCAAAGTTAGGGTTCATGAACCCCTATTCTGTCCGAAAATTTAGGTCATAGCTAGAGGCCGATTTGGACTTTGCTCAAAACATGAAAGTTGTAGGTATTGATGAGTTTAGTGTGCCTGCAAAATTTCAGGGAAATTGGACAAGTGTAGAGTGAGTTATGCCGTTTTTACTGTTGCTGTTTTTGGTGCACAGAATGTCCGAACTGCGATAGAAATTGCCTGTTTTGACTGGAATTGGTTTGGATTTTTAAGTTGGTGTCTTCTGATGAAATGTACCTGAATGTCTTAGCTAACATATGCCTTTGGAATTTCGGCATTTGGACTTGTATGGACTGAGATATACCGATTACAGTTTTCTCCGTTTTGCAAACCTGTTTTGGGAATTCTGGTATAGTATTTCGTATATTTGACCTAGTTGTGTTAGGAACTGGATTGAGTGACCTTCTACATTGTTGTAGTTCTGTTTCTTGGCTTCGAAATGGTGGATCTTACACCCCCATCCGATAATTGTAGTGAGAGTTGTGCCATTACCGCATTATGAGGTCAAATCCGGTTTTCATATCAAGGCCTTAGTTAAAGCCCTTTCTTAATTTCTGGTTTCCTTTAATGTTTGTAAATGCTTATGGAACTTTATTGGGGTCATGTTTGGCCTTGGTTTATGACTCGTTAGCGAGTCTTATTGTATTTGTTTACATGTTTTTAGGTCGTGACGGTGGTGCAACGTTCTTTTGACTAAAGTGCTTGAAACTACATTTGCTAGCTTGGTGAGTGTACTACTCACTTATGTGCTATTATATAGCTTTGATATTTGAACTTGAGAGGTTGAATGTTAATTAATTGAAGTGAGAGTGTACTTTATCATTCTCACTTATTGTATCGCATGTTATTGAAAAGTTATTGGAATTTTACATGAAATGTTATATGAAATGAAATACATGACTTCAAATGTTATCCATGAGCTCAACCCCATTGGTAGTTGATTGAATCGAGCCAGCAAGGGCTTGGTCGTGACAATTAATGAGCCTTGGGTAAGGTTATATGGAATCGTGTAGTATGAGAGACTCTCGATTCCGGTATACTCGAGTAATACCACAATGCATGCGTTTGGATTTCGGGCCCGGTTGAGGAATGTTAGGAGGAAGGGAATGGAAGTTAAGTGGGTCTACAGTTGGTTACTTTTCAAACATTGACGGAGAGTCAATGAGACCGATCAAGAATTCAAACGAGGAAAAGGGCTCTTGAGAGCCACCCGTATCCTTTTATCCTCATTATTAATGTGTGGCTTTATTTATTTTGGTAAATTGGACTGTTAAGCTTGATGTATCCATGAACTTGGTTGCTTGAGTTGTATTCTCACTGGGCAATTAGCTCACCCCGTTCCTTTTGTTTTCCTTACAGGAATATGACTCTTTTGGAATGAATTTTGATAAATGGTTGCCAAATGAACTAGATGAATGACTCTTTTGTATTGTATATAAAATGGGACCCTAAATGTATCATTAGGGCCGTTTTCACTTTTGTTTTGGCAAACCATATATGTAGTGACTTTTGTATCACTTTTAAATGTCATTTTGGTTTGTAAAGGCTAAATGTTATGGGGTATATGTAATTTGATGTTTGGTTGGGTTCGGACGAGTCGGTTACTATTCATGGCCGACTCCGGATTTCATTTTCTTTTATTTTGGGTTATTTTACCCTTTTGCCTTATTTGCGCGCGTTATAAGTTCCGGAACGTGAAAGATCGCTCTATACTGCACCGTTAGTCCTGGCGAGAGCTGGGCAGGCAGTCTGCTAACCTCTTTGGTTCGCCTTAGGGGAAAGTGGGGCTGTCACAGAGTGAATACTTCATGAATGTAGCTCTGTGAGGGTTTTCTTGAGGGATAGTAAAACTTCCTGGCTTGACCGAGTGGTATTCGGGGCAAGGAGGAGGTGAACCTTCCTTTGTACACAAGAGTGATTGTAATTCATCAACTTGAAGAAGCTTATTTGAATTAATCTACAAGCTCAAGAGGAGTTCGGTAGTTAATTGGTTTGCAATTCTTTCCTTTTTATTTATTTATTGTTACATTTGTGATCTTTACACTGCTTATCTCTTTCACTTGGTTGTTTTCGATCCTTACAATTGGTATCAGAGCTTGGTCTCCTAGAGATTAAGTTCAATCGGTTTTGGAGTAAAAATTACAACCAATAATGTCATGTTTTTAGAAGGACATTCTGTGATTAGACCACCTATATTTAATGGGTCAAATTATGTGAGTTGGAAAGAAAGAATGATTATATTTTTGCAATCAATTGATATTGAATTGTGGTTTATTATTAGAGAAGGTCCATATGATGCCTCTCTTATAGATGAAAATACTCATAGATCTAGACCAAAAACTATAAATGAACTGACTGCTGTGGATAGAGCTCATCTCACCTTAAATGCAAAAGCCATGAATGTGTTATATTGTGCTTTAGACTCAAATGAATCTATTAGAGTCAAGAGTTGTAAGTTCGCTAAAGAAATTTGGGACAAATTTAGAGAAATCCATGAAGGAAGTGAAAATGTGAGAGAACAAAAGAAATCTATTCTGGTTACCAAGTATGAATCGTTCAAGATGGAACCTCATGAAAACATTGATAAGATGTATTGTAGATTCAATGACCTCATTAAGGACTTGGAGGTGCTGGAAAAAGAATACTCTCTAGGTGAGAAAAACAGAAAAATTCTGAATGCCTTATCCAAGGATTGAGAAAGTAAAGTGACTACCATTGAAGAAGCTAGAGATCTAAATTCCTTACCTATTGAATCTCTTATTAATTCTTTAACCTATTATGAGATGAAACTTAAGTCCAGAGTGCAAGAAAAAGAGGATGCGAAAGTAAGAAGGAGCATTGCTCTAAAGGCATCTCAAGATGAAAATGATTCTGCCTCCCTAGATGGAGATGATGTGAAAGTTGATGATAGTGATCTAGCTCTCATCACAAAAAGTTTCAAGAGATTCCTCAACAAACAAAGATTCAGAAAAGGAGAAAATAGCAACTCATTTCCAAATCAGTTCAATAATGCAAGAAATAAAGGAAAGCAAGGGGCCAACAAAAGGCAATGTGACAATTGCTATGAATACGATCAACTTGGACACTACATGAGTGAGTGTCCAATGAAGAAGAAGAATGAAGGAAGAAAACCAAGATTCAACAACTTTCAATTCACATGGAATGAGTGCAACTCCAATGGTGAAATTGAAGAGGAAGAAGAATCTGCTCAATTGGCTTTTATGGCCATTGGAGATGATGAGGTAACAACTTCCAACTCTCAATTTGAAAGTGATGATAAAACTGATGATGATCTTAAATCTTTCATTATAAAATTGCATGATAGTTTGAAAGAATCTTATACTAGAAACAAGGAATTAAAATATAAAATTAGTTTTCTTCTTCTGGACAATGCTCGTCTTTTTCAAGAAAATAAGAAATTGAAAACTGAAAATGATTCTTTGAAAAAGAATGAGATTGATTTACAAAATAAATTTGATAGAAAAACAAGTCTTTGTGAGACACTCAAAAAGGAACAAGGTGATTTGAAAAGAAGAATGGATGATTTAAATGAATTACTACAATATAAGAAACAAAACTGTTTTCAAGAAAATGGAACAAAACCTTATTTTGGCACTTATGAGAAGAAGATAAATTTTGGTACTCATCAGACAAGGCTGAATCAGAATGCAAATGAATTTGCTATTTATAAGAGAAGACAAGTAAGGTTTATTAAATCTATTCATCTAAATAACTCTTTGGTTATGTGTGACGACCCCACTTCTCCCAAGGGCGAACCCAAGGGTATCGGCGGGCCGCCTGCCTGGCTCGCGCCAGGACCCAAAAGAGCACTATTTACAATATATACAATCCCAAAAGAGTCCTATTTACATCCCCAAAAGCAGCTAGTCAAACCACTATATTACATTATAATAACCACCAGAAGAAAGTGGACCCTAAGGAGGGTCCTCATACAAACCACCAAAACACAAACATACATCTTAATTGTCCAACTATTACAAGCAGACCTAACTATACTAGTGAATGTGCCCAAGCGTTCCCCGTGTCGTCCCCTGCTAAGGAAAACAAAGGAAACGGGGTAAGTTATATGCTTAGTAAGTAAACAGGGGTAAAACGGTAAAGTTCACATTCAACTAAGCATATACCAAGGAATGTAACATCACAATGGTAGGATACGGATTGGCTCCAAAGCCAAGTCGTTTGCCATGCGTGACCTCCTGTCGATACTCCGTCGACCATAAATAAGATCTGTAGAACTCCATTTGTACTCCCACCTAACACCTTATCACCCTCACTGGCCAGTCACCTCACAAACTTGCTCGAGCGAACGAAATTGAGCTTGGTTCACAAGCTCGGGTCACAAACTTGGTTCACATACTCGGTGAATCGGATTCACAAACTTGACGACCTCAGACTAGGCTGGACTGACTTCGACCAAGCCCTAACCGGCTCGAATAGTCCATCTAGGTCTTGAGATCGACCTCAAACTCACAAACTTCACAAAATTACCCAAAAGTCACCCTGAGCTACCAGCTCGAGGGTTTTAGTTCCAAAATGGTTCATATACATATGCCATGTACAAATACGTGTCTAAATTAGGGTTTAGGTCGAGTGCGATAAAGTACACCCTCGCCTATCGTACCCTTTTCATACATATCAAAACACATCAGCAAGGAACATGTAAGAATGGTCTGAATACTTACGTAGTACAAAAGCAGAAATCACTTCGTGCGTGTTAGCTAGTAGGCCCCACCAGCTCCGCCTAGCTCACCACGGTCTGAAATAGAAGATTGCATCTCATTATATCACAAACGGCCACTAACATGCCCAAAACAAGCAAAACGGCAAAATCGGCACATGCAAGTGCGGAAACGACAAAATGGACACATGCAAGTGCGGAAACGGCAAACGGAAATGGCTAAATCTGCCATCTCAAACCGTTTTGATCAAAAGTTAGGCTAGGAATATCGGATCAAGGTGGGTGAGACACCGTTTCGAAGCTATGAGGAAGGGCTACAACTTTTATTTAGACATCTCAACCCAGGTTTCAATAGGTATTGGTCAAAAATGCACAAAATAGTTCCAGCTATTTCATTTCGGGTTACCAAACAGGCCCTGTTTGAAAGACCGTAACTCACGGCTCAGAGATCGAAATCAAGAAATTCCAGAGGCGTTTGAAAGCTAAGACATAAGGCTATAACTTTCATGTTTGGACCAAAAGCTGAATCAATACAGAGCATGGAGGAAAACGGGTCCAAACATTCTTGTCAGAACTGTCCAATGCGCAGGCAGTTCTGACAATCGATCTTGTTTTGGTCATAACTGAAGCTACGGGACTCGGATTTGGATGCACTTTATACCGTTTCGAAGCTGAGACCAAGATCTACATTTATTATGAAGGGATCAACACCCAGTTCGCACGTTATCAAAACGGATAAAACATGGTCAGAAGCAAAAGTCAAAACGTAACACAATCCAGGGTACAAAATAGGTGCTAGTGTTTTATCTATAACTCGGATTACACTGATCCGTTTGACCTGAAATTTTGCAGGAATATTCAAGACATAAGAGGCTATAACTTTCATGTTTTGAGAAACTTCTGAATCAATACATAGTATCAAGAAAAATGGAACCGAAGTTCAGATGCTGAACTGCCCTGGTTGCCCG
The DNA here is from genome assembly GCF_003713205.1 of Coffea eugenioides. Lineage (NCBI taxonomy): Eukaryota > Viridiplantae > Streptophyta > Magnoliopsida > Gentianales > Rubiaceae > Coffea > Coffea eugenioides. Next base: position 12,356 of record NW_020862076.1, read on the forward strand.
TTTTGCCGGTTTCCAATGTCGCAAACGCATGGTTCATTTCTATGGTTCTTATGCAAGGTTTCCAACCAAATTCATACCAACTAAGCACACATATACTAACTTCTAAATGACCTACAAATGGTCCGAAGTTTTCCCTCTAAGCCACTACAAAATTGCCAAAACTAACCATGATCCTTAGACTAACTCCATTTGCATCACCAAACTTAATCCAACCACCTACTAACCAAACCTTAGCCAAGCTAAACCAACCTAAGGAAGCCTAGGGCTTCTTAACCCAAATCAGTTTTTACCACTCACTCACCAAACCAATGAAACCAATCATCAAACACAACCACTACAAGTTCAATAACACAAGATTAGAGCTAACTAAAATGTTTAACAAGAAACCCTAATTCTTTCATCTCTTGACCGAAATTCCAGCAACAATAACTCACTAAAATTAACCATTAAACTACACAAAAGTCATCATACAACCCATAAAAATATATAATCACAACAAAACTTCACTTACATGACTTCAAAACTTAATCACCAAACTTTAACTTCAAAGAAAGATGTTTTACCTTCAAGAGAGCTTTGTAAATGAAGAAAGTTACCACAACAAGGCCCCAAGTTGTTTTCCCTTAAGCTCCAACTACAAGATGGAAGCTAGAAATTGAAGAATTTTGAAGGAAATTTCCTCTCCTTTCTTGCTCTCTCTCCCTCTCTTTTCTTTCTTATTTTGTTTTGTTTTCTTATGACAATCTTGCAATCCTATGATATATATAAGATGGTCAAAGTGTAAGAAGATATTTCTCTCTCCACCAATCACATAAAAGTACCTTATTTACTTTTTAACCCTTACACTTCAACTTAGCTTTAGTTCCACTCTTGCCCTCAAACATTTTGGACTCTTTTAATTAACTCCATAGGTTATAACTTAATCTAGTCCACAATGTCGCGCCCCATTTTTTAGAAAAATAAATAAATAAATAAATGGTTTTAAAAAGTGAATTTTGATTTACAAAGAAAATGAAGAAAAATATGGGTCAAAATGGGACTTGAAAATGCAACGATTCGACCCAAAATATAGTTTAAAAAGGATTTTTGAAATAAAAATCGGAGTCGCCACTTGGTATAGAGTTAAGGTGTACCAAATCACCTAAAAATGAATTTTTAAAGAAAAATAGGAAAAACCCTTTTTAAACGACTCCAAGTCTACGTAAATCAAAGAAAAAGGTTCGGGAGTCACATTTGAAGAGAGGGAAGGCAAGGACGAAGTCCAAGGCACCCTCTCAACCTAGCCAAGGCTAGTTGCACGATTTAGTCAAGGATTTTCTTATTTTTAACCTAAAAATTTATTGCATTTGGATGAACTATATGAATGCAAAACCTAGATCTAATGATGAATCGAATGGGACAAATATCTCTTAGAGGTTCGATTGGACTAAATCACACAAGTTGTGATAGCCAAGGATGAGCTCTCCAAGAGGTCACGAGTAATGCTAATGACGTAAGAAGGAGTGGAATGAATGTATGTAATGTGAAAACATGAGCTTGTGTGAAGTGAAAAAAGTAATAAAAGATAATGGTGTATAAGTGGGAGTGTGCAAATGAGTGTGCAATGTGAGGTATGTAAGGTGATAATGTGAAAATGTATGTGTGATAACATAAAGTGCATGTGTGCAAGTGATAGTATATAAAGTGCGAGTGGTAGAGTGAAAATGTGCAAAATAAGAGTTGTGAAGTGAAAATGTGGAAAAAGGGATAGAATATGAAGTAAGAGTGCAAAATGATAGTGGATAAATGAAATGCATGAACCCTAGAGGAATGCAAGCAAGACGGGCACGGGGAGACCCTAAATCGTAACTTTTGCTTTTCCTTTTGGTTAGAAGGGAAAACTAGCGTGCTAAGGCTATGTGTAGCCATACTCGCTCGTTTCCCTTACCAGAAGGGTGACTCCCTAACCTATACAAGCAAATGAGCTAATCTAAATGAAAATGTAATCCTAAATGTGTAAGGGAAAGGGAGTGAAGGGTCGTGCAAAAATGTAAAACTAAAAGGAAAGAATGAATGAAGATGTAGTGAAGGCATGCGAGTATGTACTAGCGAAAAGGGACCCTATTGGATCTAGCGTTGGACTAGCCCACATCTACGCTCTCTCACAAGCATTGGACTTGTAAGAGCCCGAGGGGACAACCATGACTAGCATTGGACTAGCCACGGTTACGTGCATTTGCATCCATCATACACATATATAAGTAATGTGCATAATTAAAGCAAGTAGACATGTGAGCACGTAATTCACATAACACATAAGCATGTGCATCTAGATGCCAAAACCTAAGAAAGCGATTAAACACATAGCACCTAAGCATGCAAAACACACAAACAAGAAATAAAGCGAATAAAGCCCTAACTATTACATTTGAGAGGGGACCTACTACAATCTAAAGGGGTAAAGAATGATATAATAACCTAACTATTACAATTGTGGCATTTAATTGCCTCCCTAAATAATTACAAAATAAATAAACAAAATTGAAACAAATAAAGCAAATAAAGAAATTGGATAAAAACATTCAAAAGGCATACAATTAAACACATAAAATCACATAATGCACATAGGGTCAAATAAATTAAAAATGAAGGATAGAATGTACCTCCCTTGAGTCGGGGCCCTAATGATATGAATTTACTTATTTACCCTCCAAAAACAAAGAAAATGTCAAGGCATCACTTTGATTAACAAAATAATCACACGAAATGGAAACAAACATGAAATTGAACCACTCCAACCATTCAAATAAACTAAACAACTCATATTCATCAAGTTGAAACCAACAAGAACCCAATTGAAACAATTAAAGAAGTTAAAGAAGTTAAAGGGGCCAATTTGACTATTATCACAAATATTAAGGGTCCAAAAGGAAATAAATTAACATTAAGGGCTTAAGGTGAAACCTACCAATCAAATGATAAGGCTCTCACAAACAAATGAAAACCAATTTGCTAGGGTTAAACAACAAAATTTTCAAAAATTCACTAAAAATTCAAATCAAAATTATAAATCTAGAAAAATTTACTAAACCCTTCAAATTCATCCTAAAGCTCACGCATATTTTATCCAAAAATGATGTCAAAGCGTACCAAAGAAAAATTGGAATTTCACAAGGACAAGATTGATCAAATTTCCAATTATTTGGGTCATGATAACATCACTTAAAGACAACAGGGGGCAAAGCGCGATTTTATAAAAAATGCATGCATGCAAACGGATGCTTTCTTCTTCATTCACAGATTTGTTTTCTGAAAATTTCAGCTACAACCTTCCATCCATTTCATCATGCAAACGAATTCACCAAAACTCCAAGGTCTTAACTACCAAACACCAATTAAATCAAACACAAAAATTTGGTTGCAGGATTCAAGCAAAGAACTTGAATTGACCGAAAGGAAACGGAAGAGCGCAGCAAAGTTCTCTGCAACTTTTCTCATGCTAAGCTTCTACTACTTCGCATTGACAGATTCACAAACCTCTCAAGCCAAAACCCAACCTCAAGTTCCTACCAAACTTATGATTCCAAACACTATCATGCATACACAATCACACACCGAATACAAAGCTAACAAAAGCTATCGTGCAAATGGGTGGTTGTGTAACAGCTTTAGGATTATCTGATGCAATCTTTTCTCATCCGAACACGGCTAACAACTTAACCAATCAAAAGCTTGGACTGAAGTAACTAGATTACCAACACGTTTCCATTTTTAGCCACAAAATCCTTATGTTCAAACACAAAAGATTAGATAAAAAAAATCACGCAAACATCTAAGAACAACATTCTGTAGTTTTTCAGCCACGATTCTCTACCATTGCTGTGTTTGTCCTATGTAAATTTCCATCCAGGCACAGCCACTACTTCAACCAAACATCAAGCTTAGATTCGGAGCAACAAAATACAGAAAATCAATATCCAAACAAGTAAAAAAAAACAGGAACGCAATCCTCTTGGCAGAAACTTTCGACAAAGTCTGATCCTTTGGCCTCAGCAACCTCAATCAGCACATAAAGCATATGTGTTCAACCATCGTGGACAATCACAGAAAAATGGCAATAACCGATCCACAGAAGCATGCTTGGGGTTGGGATTTCTAGTGTTTGCACTTGAAGAAAAAAAAGAAAAATGACTTTCAGAGCTCTTGTTTAGTGAAAACCTGCAGACGATGACAGTTGGTTCCAGTGGTGGTGGCGGCTCTGGTTCTTGGGCAGGCCGTTGGCCACTTGTTGGTTACGCTGGAGAAGAAGGGTTGTGGTTGTTGGTGGCTGCGATGGAGGTAGCGCGCAATGTGGCGACGGCGGACAGCAGCAGCGGCAGATGCGGACTGGAGGTGGCTTGGGCAGGTAGCGTGAGAAAGAGAGGAGATCTGTGGTGGGTGGCGGCGTCCCGGCAGTTGAGCGGGGAGAAATGGAGGTTGGGTCGTCTGGACTGGGACAAAAAGTAGTGGAGATTGGTGGTAGGGATGAGGCGATGGCAGTACTGGACCACTAAAGAGCTGTTGGAAGGGGAAGGTGCGGCTGACAGTGGCAACGACGGGGTTGTGAAAAAAAAATTGAGCAGGCGGCAGGGGGGAGTTGTGGTTGTGCCTATGGCGAAAGCGCAAGCTCAAACTGGTGGTGGTGGTAAGAGGGCTTTTGAAGGAGTTGGAGAAGGAATTCGATGGGCAGATTGGATCATATTTGGATTAGAAAATGCGAAGCCATTTTTCCCTACGAGGAGGAACTCCTCCATTTTTCCTTCTGCAGCCGACCTCCTCCTCCGTTTTCCTTTTCTCTCGTTGCTTTCCTGCTTTTCCTCAAAGCTGTGTTTTTCCTTTTCTAAAAACCTCTCTCCCTTTGGCTGCGGCTGTCCCTTTTATAGGGAACTCAACTCCTTAAAACCCTTATCTAAAGGGCTCCCGAAGAATCCTCAGCTCTTACCTTTCCTTTTAGCCATCGGATCCTTTTTCCCGTTTCCTCCCGCATGCTTCTGTTTTAAAATATGACACAGAGAAAGGCATGGGTCACGTGCAGCTCACGCATGCGTGAGCTGGGTTACTGCCCCTTTTTTTTTTTTTTTTTTTTAGACAAAGAAAAATAAGCTTTCAAGACATGAAGCATATATTTTTTTGTGACCAATTTTCTTTCCCGTTAAAAATTAAGAGACTAATGAGCGAAAAATGAATAATAAGCAAATAAAGCTAAATTAAAAAGATTTGGTATTGAAATGCTAAAAACCTAAAATGAAACCATGCGATTGATAAAAATAATAAAAATGAAACAAAAATAACTTAAAAATTTGGTGTCTACACACAACATATAATCACACTTAATTACTTCACTAATCACCTTCCTATCTTAATCACCTATACTTAATCATACTTAATCCCACATCAAAGCAATTAAATAACAACCTTTTTGTCAAGGGCAAAATTAGGGATTTAAACCTAGAAACTTTTCTAGTTTAGGATTTTCCTAACTTTTAAACTCACTTAACCTATCTAAAATGGATCAAATCTTATACGTACCTGTACTAAAACACACACACTAGCATAACTAGCTTTAATCACCACTCAAACTTATAAGTAATACAAAAACCAGGGTTTCAATCCTAACCCCAACTTAGGGTTTTCGAATTAGTCCCAAAACCTAATGTTACTGCTCAAATAATGAATATAATCTAATATCAAACTTAAGAACGAACTGGGGCCTCACATTATGTGTAATTTTTGCTGTCAAAAAGGTCACATGAAAAGTAATTGTTATGTGAGAAAGAATATGAGAAGAGGCATGAAATGCATGTGGATAGTTAAACATGATGCTAACTCCAACAAGTAGGAGATATTGATAAGATTGATGAGATTCTTGTTCATAATGTTTTTTTTTTGTAATTCTCTTTTGATGTTTTTAATGTTTTGAACTGAGTTTTCCTTGATATGTTTGAATATTACTGAATTAGTATGATGTCAAAGGGAAAGAAAAGAACAATTCTGATCTAATGATGATTTGCTTTGTTAAACTCTCTGTGATATGTTGGTATGTTGGTGATTGCTGAATTCTGATATCATTTCTCTGTTGGATTACGGTATGAGATTTTACTCTCATCTTATGATGACAAAAAGGGGGAGAAATGGATGCAAAGAGTAAGGGGGAGCTTATGCTCATATGCTCAATCTTTTTCCTTCTTTCATCCATTGTTTTGTCATCATCAAAAAGGGGGAGAATGTTGACCTTGGTCCCTAACTTTTGATGTTTACAAAACAATGGATAATACTAATATCTCTTCAAGAAATATTTTCAGTTGTGAAGCAAATCAGATTCAAAGATCAAGTGCAATTGAAAGGGACAAAGGCTGCTGAAAGCTGTCGGACGCTTGGATCGGACGTCCGATAATCATTGCGTAACTTCGGACGCATGAAGAACCCACCACCAGACGTCCGAAGAAAATAAGACATTCCCCCTGGATCATTGACCTCGATCGGACGCAAGCATCGGACGTCCGATAGGATCCTTCAAAGTCGACGAAACCATCGGATGCTGAATATGTCTCCACCGGACGTCCGATAGAAACAAGATGATTTCTCAAATCTCTTTGTTTGCTGTCGAACGCACAAAGAGCTTGCACCGGACGTCCGATAGAATTGAAGAAAATTTCTCAAACTCACTGCCTGCTGTCGGACGCAAAAAACAGGAGTATCAGACGTCCGATACTCCAACGGCTAGTTGACTGTTCAGCTACTTTCTATCCATTTGAAGCATTAATGAAGCACTTTGTTAGTCTCCTATAAATAGAGTATGGTTAGAATCTTCAAACAACTTTTGCACACTGAAGATACAAAAGATCTAGAGTGATTTTAGTTAGAAAATACTCTTTAAAAAAGATTTGTAGTCTTAGTGATGTGAGGTTCATTGTAAGCTTTTCATTTGTGAGTGAATACTTCATGAGTGTAGCTCTGTGAGGGTTTTCCTGAGAGATAGTAAAACTTCCTGGCTTGACCGAGTGGTATTCGGGGCAAGGAGGAGGTGAACCTTCCTTTGTACGCAAGAGTGATTGTAATTCATCAACTTGAAGAAGCTTATTTGAATTAATCTACAAGCTCAAGAGGAGTTGGGTAGTTAATTGGTTTGCAATTCTTTCATTTTTATTTATTTATTGTTACGTTTGTGATCTTTACACTACTTATCTCTTTCACTTGGTTGTTTTCGATCCTTACATTTAAGGCAGCAAAGATATCGATCATCCTTTCGAGCAAACTCTCAACTATCTTTGGGTCAGGCCCTCCCAAGAATTTAGGTGGAAAAAATTTTTGGAATCGTTCTAAAGCTCTATCTACTCCACCCTCAAAACCCCTAGGTTGAATCACAGGTTCTTGACCCTGCCTATCCACTGTCCTCTCCAAGAGGTTAGTCATTCGGTTGATGGCCGTAGCCATTTGGTCACCTACTTCGGCCCTTGGTCCCCGATTTTGATTAATTGCAGATCCTTGGTCACCCCTTTGCTCTTGGGGTGGTTTACCTCCCTAACCACGACCTCGACCTTGACCATCTATGGTTTTAATACAAGTCTAAACATGCATAAACAAAATTTAACTACATGTACAAGCTATAACACCAATTAAAACTAAGACAAATATTTCATTCACGAAAACAAGTCATAGACATGTACATTGGACCAAAAGAGTTCATAAGATTTTCCAAATCAGGGGAGATAGGCCAGAATACACAAAATACAGCATCCAAGCTCATCAAGAGCACAAAAATATCTAAAGAAACCCTATCTAACGACTATCTGTGACGCCCCACATCTCCCTAAGGCGGACCAAAGGGTATCCGCGGACGCCTGCCCAGCTCACGCCAGGACTCAAGCAATTCCATTCAATTTCAAACCGAACTAAATACTTCGAAGAGAGCAACATAAATACAATAATGCGGAAGCGTTCAAGCTTAACAAGTCACTTAACGCGTAACCAGTACATCGGGTAATCATAAAACGACTTAAATTCAAAATACGCGTCAGGGCCCAAACTTTCAAGTTTACAATTTCCAAAAGTACAATCCAAACTAGGGCCTAGTCAAAATATAACAGGAGTCTTAACAAAAGTACCACGAATGGTTTCTCCTTACTTATCCAAGATTCGGTCCTGTTAAGGAAAACAAAACTATAGGGTGAGCTAAACGCTCGTGAGGCCAAGAACACACATGCAAGCACTTAGTCAAATAACAATCCCAAATTTAATAAATAAAGCCATGTCTTTTCAATACTCAATCAATCAAACATGAAAGGTAATCAGAAACAATTCAAGGATATAGTAGCTCTCAGGAGCTAAGTTCCACTCGATCTGCCGTTGTCATTCGTATACCTTCCCGCATTGACCCTCCTGTCAACCGGGTCGGTATTTCCATTTCCGTAGATCACCACTTACTTCCCTCCGTCCACCGTACACCCCAAGGGCCCACAAGTCTATTATTGGGCGATACTCTACGAGTATGCCAAGCAAGACCTCTTATTAGGTCGAGCTTATGTGTATCTCATGGCTCGCCCCAGTCCCCGACCAAGCCCATTACCGGCTCGAGTCTAAGGTTGGCCTATGAGTTTGGGCGTCCCCCATTCATTTGAAGGTCGAGGAGGTTCACTCCAACGACACAAGCATTCATGACATAACATTGCATTTCATTCATTCATTCAATACATTCCATTCATTCATTTGAAATTAGAACGAGTGCGATAAAGTACGCACCCGCCCTTATCTTTAAAACTTTCAACAAATACCACAATTAAACAAGTATCAAAATTCACACACTTGACACTCACCGAGCAATTCAATAAGAATTATTTTCTGGGAGTTCAAGTGTCCGCGGTGAGATCCTCTTGAAGGTCTCCTTGCGCGCCTGGCAATTTAATAGTGAATAATCATACAATTAACCCACTTATCAAGAAGATTGTACACTAGTACAATCTAAGGATTATTTTGCAAAAAGGAACCTCAATTACACGTAAATCGAGGTTCAACTTGTCTTTTATTATGTACAATAATATTTGAGTTTTTATCTTGAAAATCGTAAGCAAAACGTTTAAGAATATCAAAAGAACAAAGAGTTTTTGAAAAACTCTATTTCTTTGAAATTTGAAAATTTTTCAGTTTTATGATGAATCTTTGAAAAATCATAACTCGCTCGGTATAAGTCGAGAATTGGAAAAATTTATACCGTTGGAAACCTCTTAGAGAGTACTATAAGTTCCTAGAAGACACTTTTCCATGAATCGAAGTGAAAAGTGGTCAAAAATGAGCTTGAAGACGCAGGGTTGGTTTTCATGGCAGAATTAAGTTGGATTTCGGCCAACTTTGGAAATTCGGCACGATTCACACGTTGCAAACCGGCCTCTGAAATTTGCAGCGCAATTAGTGTTACAAGGGAGGTTTATAACAAAACAAGCGGATCAAGAATCGGAGTTTCGGGTACCGAGATACGGTAGCTCAAAGTTGGGCAAATTCAAGACTGGAGAAAAATTTCCAGATTTGAACCTCTAACTCTAGTAATTCAATTGGGTATTGAAACGAACTTGAATTGGCACCAAAATTGGCAGTATTTCAATACTATATGGAAAGTATCTCTCTATCGAATTTCGAGGAAAAATACCTTCGGCAAGGTAGTTAATTAGCCCACCAAAGTTCAAGAAAAATCCTAAGGCAATCTGCCTTTGACTTGCATTTCCCAATTTCCAATCGTCTAACCAAGAAAGTTATCCAACCATGGTTCATTTGTGAAATAAGGGTCTAAGATACACCCATAATATCTTTGGTAAGTGTTTAATATCAAAAACATCAACTAACAAGTTCACTCCAAGATTTGGTTCCAAACCAGTCCAAACATTAGGGTTTTCCAAAACAGAGCAGTCCACTTGTTTCAGTCACAAATCAGTCAATATAGCTCGAAATCGAGCATGGCTTACGCCGTTGGAAAATACATTCATAGGACTAAAATATCACAGAAGAAGTCATTTCCAAATTCGACACCCAACTGGTTCAAATTCGGGCATCAAGTTGCTGCCTGACCACTTCATTCCAGACGAACAGAGCAACAGGACAGCGAACTTAAAACATTTGGTTCGGCTTGCTCACAAAGAATCAGAACGTGCATTATATGCCAAATTAAAGCTAGGAATGTCTAGTTTCAAACGCCACCGACGGCACATGATTTCGACATCCGAGGACAGAATTATAGCCAAAATACTACCGCTGGTCAGGGCATACGCGAATCAGTTTTCCAGATTTGCTGGTTTCTAAAAAAAATTCATTTGCCCATTCAAACCCCATTATTTTTGGATGAAATTTTCCACACCTCTAATACATCATATAAGCATCCAGTACAAGCCATTAGTTCATTAAAAACTAGCCTTAAAATGGCCGAATAAAACAGGGGTAGAATCGGAAGTTTTTGCTTCTTGCACCCAATGAAGTTCCTACTAATTACCCACCACTAATGCATCATTATAATCACTAAACCAACAATATAATCACCATTAATTATCACATCAGCAACAACAACCCAAGTGTGGGAATTCCAAGAGCCCACAATCACATTTTTACACCATAAACAAGTAACTAAGTGCATGCATGAGCTTAATCTTGCCATATAATCTCCATAAGATAAGAATCCAAGGGTTGATCATTACCTACTCCTTTGGTTTGCAAGGTCAGAATTTTTGGCCCTCTTGAAGCTCCAAGAAACCGTGAAAGCTCCCCTCTTCCTTAGCTAGATATAGTCTCCAAGTGGTTTGCTAAGTGGTCTCCAAGTTTGGTGTGATTTGGATGAATTTTGGTGCATGGATTGAAGATGAAAAATGAAGAACAATGGAGAGCTCTTCTCCTTTCTTGTTGCACGGCCAAATGAAGTGAGGAGAGAGAAGGTGTTGGTTCAATTGTGGCTTCCTAAGTAAGATTCATTGTGTGGTGCAAAACCCATCTCAAAGTCAACTTGAAATAGTGCAATTAGGATGCGTTTGGACTCGATTTTTCTCGCGCGTTTGGTTCGCTAGTGCACTAAACCTCCAATGCATATATATTCATGTAAATATTATTCACTCTTAATTGTCCCGAAATAAGGGTCTAAAGTCCCTCAAATGAAGTCGCGCGTGTGAAAACGCGTACCGTCAATTTTACCGCTATAACGCGAAACTTTCGAAAATTCTTATAACGATTGCACTACTAACTATCACTTGAATATTTATTCATAAAATTACCTATTTTAGGACCATAGTACAAGTCTCCAATATTCCAAGCTTATTGTGCTACTACGCGGATAAAATCTCCAAGCACTATTCACTATTTTTACGAAACGCGCTCTAGGAAATTAATTTTTGAAACGAATCATTTTAAAAATATAACGAAGTTACATTACCATGTATTTAGGTCTAATAAGACTAGAAAATATTCCTTGGAAATAAAATCCAATTAAATAATTTATTAAGCCATAAATTGGGCATAAAATAATAGTTTTTGCGAGTCCTCACATCCTCTCCCCCTTAAGAAAATTTCGTCCTCGAAATTTACCTTGGTTGATGAACAAGTCTGGGTACTTCTCTCTGATTGTCTCTTCAACTTCCCATGTTGCTTCCTCTACTCCATGGTTCTTCCATAGAACTTTCACTAGTGGTATCTGCTTGTTCCTCAATTCCTTCACTTTTCGATCCAGAAGTTTTACCGGTCTCTCTTCATAGGTCAGGGTTTCATCGATCTCAATATTCTCCGGTTGTAAAACATGAGAGGGGTCTGGATGATATTTCTTAAGCATGGACACATGAAACACGTTATGAATACGAGATAAGCTCGGTGGTAATTCCAGCTTATAGGCTACATTCCCAACTCGCTGAATAATCTTATAAGGCCCTACAAACCTTGGTTGTAGTTTCTTCCCTTTTCCGGACATCAAACTTGCTTTTAAAGGCGTAATCTTGAGAAATACCATATTTCCAACAGTGAACTCCAAATCCTTCCTCCGATTGTCGGCATAACTCTTTTGTCTACTCTGAGCGGTTTGAATCCTTTGCCGTACCAATTTTACCTTTTCATTAGCCTCCTCAATCCAAGATACGGTAATTGGGTCTAAACTTTTTCGTTCACCTACTTCATCCCAACAAATTGGGGATCTACACTTCCGACCATAAAGTGATTCGTATGGAGCCATTTGAATAGAAGAGTGAAAACTATTATTGTAGGCAAATTCCACTAACGTCAAAAACTTACTCCAATTCTCTCCAAAATCCAGTACACAAGTCCTCAACATGTCCTCAAGAGTTTGAATTGTTCTTTCAGATTGTCCATCAGTCTGGGGATGATAGGTGGTACTAAAGTTCAACTTAGTCCCCAACACTTCTTGCATCTTTTGCCAAAACCTCGAAACAAATCTTGGATCCCTATCCGACACAATACTCACAGGTATACCATGTAGTCTAATAATCTCATCTAAGTACATCCTGGCCAGCTTTTCTAACGGGTATTTCATGTTAATCGGTAGGAAATGAGCCGATTTAGTCAATCTATCCACTATCACCCAAATAGCATCATGGCCTCTCTGTGTCCTTGGTAAGCCTGATACAAAATCCATGGTAATATTTTCCCATTTCCACTCAGGTATTTCTAGAGGTTGCAAGAGCCCAGATGGTTTCTGATGTTCGGCTTTAACCTGTTGACAAACCAAGCATGTCTGAACAAATTGGGCAATTTCCTTCTTCATATTTTTCCACCAATATAGACTTTTCAAGTCTTGGTACATTTTATTCCCTCCTGGATGTACTGTAAACTTTGATCGGTGTGCCTCTTCCAAAATTTCTTTTCTAAGCCCTTCATCCTTTGGCATAACCACCCGATTTCGAAATCTCAATATTCCATCTGATCCCAAAGTGAAATCGGTCTGGTCTCCCATCTTGACTCTCTCCACCAACTTCTGCATTTCAGGGTCCTTTTCCTGAGATTCCTTAATACGTTCCAATAGAGTGGAGGTTATCACAATATTCCCCAAAATCACTTTCCTTGGTTCTAATCGAGGATTCCAATAACTAACTTCCTCCAACAATCGAAATTCCTTAACCATCAATCCAGCCATTTGTACCTGACGGCTCAAAGCATCGGCCACTACATTGGCCTTTCCAGGGTGGTACTTAATAATGCAGTCATAATCTTCCAGAAATTCCATCCATCTGCGTTGCCTTAAATTCAGCTCTTTCTGAGAAAATAAGTACTTAAGGCTTTTGTGATCGGTAAAAACCTCAAATGTTACTCCGTACAAATAATGTCTCCATTTCTTCAAAGCAAAGACCACAGCCGCTAACTCCAAATCATGGGTCGGATAATTTCCTTCATGCGGTTTCAATTTTCTAGAGGCATAAGCTATCACTTTATCATTTTGCATCAAAACACATCCCAAACCTTCCTTAGATGCATCGGTGTAAACCACAAAACTATCATGTCCATTTGGTAGAGCTAGAACAGGCGCTCTAGTCAACCGTCTTTTCAACTCCTGAAAACTTCCTTCACACTTAGAACTCCAAATAAATTTTCCATTTTTCTTGGTCAACTCAGTCATAGGTCCAGCGATTTTCGAAAAATCCTGGATGAATCTCCGGTAATACCCTGCCAATCCTATAAAACTCCGAACTTCCGTTGGGTTTTCCGGTCGTTTCCATTTCGAAACAGCTTCCACTTTAGCTGGATCCACTTTAATCCCATCCTTAGAAATTATATGCCCTAGGAAAGTCACTTCTTTTAGCCAGAATTCACACTTGCTAAACTTAGCATATAACTGATGTTCCCTCAAGATTTGTAAAACAATTCTCAAATGTTTCTCATGATCTTTCACATTCTTAGAATACACCAAAATGTCATCAATGAAGATCACCACAAATTGATCCAAGTAAGGCTTAAAAACCCTATGCATTAAATCCATGAAAGCGGCAGGTGCATTAGTCAACCCAAAAGGCATTACTGCAAACTCGAAGTGCCCATACCTCGAGTTAAAAGCAGTCTTAGGTATGTCCTTCTCCAAAATCCTCAATTGATAGTAACCTTGCCTTAGATCCAACTTTGAAAATACTACCGCCCCTTGCAGTTGGTCAAACAGTTCATCAATGTGGGGTAGTGGGTATTTATTCTTAACCGTAGCATCATTTAAGCCTCGATAATCTATACATAACCTCAAACTCCCATCTTTCTTCTTTACAAACAAAACTGGGGCTCCCCACGGGGAATCACTCTCTCGAATAAAACCCCGTTCCAACAAATCCTGTAATTGTAACTTCAACTCCTTCAACTCAGCTGGAGCCATCCTATATGGTGTCCTTGATATAGGTGCTGTTCCCGGAGCTAAATCAATTTTAAAAGCTATTTCCCGTTCCGGGGGTAGAGACTCCAATTCTTCAGGAAAAACATCAGAAAATTCTTTCACTACCGGTGTGTCCTCCAGATTCACCTTATCGCTAGGGGTATTAATAAGAAAAGCCAAATACCCTTGAGCTCCTTTACTTAACAATTTTCTAGCCCGAATTCCCGAAATAAGTACAGATGAGGCTAACTTACCCCTCACATCCAATTTCAGGGTTGCCTCACCTGGAATACACAATTCTACAATTTTCGTCCTACAATTCAGTTGGGCATTATAACGGGCTAACCAGTCCATTCCTAGGATCACATCATATCCTTTAATCGCTAGGCCTATCAAATCGGCCAGCAATTTTCTTTCGTTCACGCAGATTTCACTATTCTGATACACCAGATTAGCAATTAAACTTTTGTCCCCAGTGGGTGTTTTAACCTCCAAGTCATATGGTAACTTAATTGGTTTCAAGTCTATACCACTCCTTAATCCTTCCATTAGTCTAAATGTGCCTAGTGCAAGAAATAGATTAATTTAAGCAAGAACGAAGAATTATACCAAAATTAGAACCAACCAAGAAAGCATTGGAATTAACAATAATTTACATTCATAAGCATGTCAAGTTCGTACAATTAGCAAGTTAGGGACAATTCACAAAATATAGCACACAGGTGCTCAAAAGTATACTTTTAGTCACAGAAGACTAAAGTAAGAACAAGTGCCCAAGAGTAGGCCACACAAGCATGCAAAATACCATGGCCTCGGCACTCGCGTCACCCTAACTAGTCCTAACTGTACTGGTCAAAAGTCAAAAGGGGTCAACGACTAAGATCCTAGTCCTCAGCAGGGCTATCAGGAGGAACCTCCTCCTCGGGATCCTCCTTCTCCTCATCAGGAATCACCTCAGTAGCGTCCTCGACCAATCTAGTAGCATCAGCCAGGATCTCGAAAGCCCGGTTACCGACTTCCCGTCCCAGCCTAGTGAGTCGAGCCCTAGTATCCTGAAGCTCCTGGTTAACCACTGCAGATGTGGCTACCTCACCCTCCAGCACCTCCTCGAGCTCGGCAATCCGCTCACCCTGAGCGCCGACCATCTGCCTAAGCTCGTCTACCTCAGCCTGTAAAGCGCGGTTGGTATCCACCAACTGACGACGCTCGTCGTCCATAGCATGCACTACATGACTCGGGTAGGCGTAAGTCAACCTACACGGACATCGAGGGTATCTACCATACGGTGAGTAGCGTACTCGAGTCCCTCCTACTCTAGCTCGGTAGAAGATAGTCCTAAGAGGCTCATAATGACCATTCGCATGGCCATTCCCGTTAGCTGCCGGGGCTCCGTTTCCGTCAGCCATCCCTGCAAAATAATAACAATAATAATATTTTTCAGGTTAGAAACTTAAATCACTACTCAGTTCCAATATCCGCAATGCATGCCTATCTTAATCGTTGGTTCATCCCAATCGTCACTTGAGGTAGGACTAACTTAGTTGCTAGCTCGCCTCAAGTATCACTTAGGGTAGGATTAATTCATCCCGTATCGAGTCTTAAAGGTAGAGTATCTAATATGTCTCCCATATAGACCTCTAACCTAGTGCTCTGATACCAACTGTGACGCCCCACATCTCCCTAAGGCGGACCAAAGGGTATCCGCGGACGCCTGCCCAGCTCACGCCAGGACTCAAGCAATTCCATTCAATTTCAAACCGAACTAAATACTTCGAAGAGAGCAACATAAATACAATAATGCGGAAGCGTTCAAGCTTAACAAGTCACTTAACGCGTAACCAGTACATCGGGTAATCATAAAACGACTTAAATTCAAAATACGCGTCAGGGCCCAAACTTTCAAGTTTACAATTTCCAAAAGTACAATCCAAACTAGGGCCTAGTCAAAATATAACAGGAGTCTTAACAAAAGTACCACGAATGGTTTCTCCTTACTTCTCCAAGATTCGGTCCTGTTAAGGAAAACAAAACTATAGGGTGAGCTAAACGCTCGTGAGGCCAAGAACACACATGCAAGCACTTAGTCAAATAACAATCCCAAATTTAATAAATAAAGCCATGTCTTTTCAATACTCAATCAATCAAACATGAAAGGTAATCAGAAACAATTCAAGGATATAGTAGCTCTCAGGAGCTAAGTTCCACTCGATCTGCCGTTGTCATTCGTATACCTTCCCGCATTGACCCTCCTGTCAACCGGGTCGGTATTTCCATTTCCGTAGATCACCACTTACTTCCCTCCGTCCACCGTACACCCCAAGGGCCCACAAGTCTATTATTGGGCGATACTCTACGAGTATGCCAAGCAAGACCTCTTATTAGGTCGAGCTTATGTGTATCTCATGGCTCGCCCCAGTCCCCGACCAAGCCCATTACCGGCTCGAGTCTAAGGTTGGCCTATGAGTTTGGGCGTCCCCCATTCATTTGAAGGTCGAGGAGGTTCACTCCAACGACACAAGCATTCATGACATAACATTGCATTTCATTCATTCATTCAATACATTCCATTCATTCATTTGAAATTAGAACGAGTGCGATAAAGTACGCACCCGCCCTTATCTTTAAAACTTTCAACAAATACCACAATTAAACAAGTATCAAAATTCACACACTTGACACTCACCGAGCAATTCAATAAGAATTATTTTCTGGGAGTTCAAGTGTCCGCGGTGAGATCCTCTTGAAGGTCTCCTTGCGCGCCTGGCAATTTAATAGTGAATAATCATACAATTAACCCACTTATCAAGAAGATTGTACACTAGTACAATCTAAGGATTATTTTGCAAAAAGGAACCTCAATTACACGTAAATCGAGGTTCAACTTGTCTTTTATTATGTACAATAATATTTGAGTTTTTATCTTGAAAATCGTAAGCAAAACGTTTAAGAATATCAAAAGAACAAAGAGTTTTTGAAAAACTCTATTTCTTTGAAATTTGAAAATTTTTCAGTTTTATGATGAATCTTTGAAAAATCATAACTCGCTCGGTATAAGTCGAGAATTGGAAAAATTTATACCGTTGGAAACCTCTTAGAGAGTACTATAAGTTCCTAGAAGACACTTTTCCATGAATCGAAGTGAAAAGTGGTCAAAAATGAGCTTGAAGACGCAGGGTTGGTTTTCATGGCAGAATTAAGTTGGATTTCGGCCAACTTTGGAAATTCGGCACGATTCACACGTTGCAAACCGGCCTCTGAAATTTTCAGCTCAATTAGTGTTACAAGGGAGGTTTATAAAAAAACAAGCGGATCAAGAATCGGAGTTTCGGGTACCGAGATACGGTAGCTCAAAGTTGGGCAAATTCAAGACTGGAGAAAAATTTCCAGATTTGAACCTCTAACTCTAGTAATTCAATTGGGTATTGAAACGAACTTGAATTGGCACCAAAATTGGCAGTATTTCAATACTATATGGAAAGTATCTCTCTATCGAATTTCGAGGAAAAATACCTTCGGCAAGGTAGTTAATTAGCCCACCAAAGTTCAAGAAAAATCCTAAGGCAATCTGCCTTTGACTTGCATTTCCCAATTTCCAATCGTCTAACCAAGAAAGTTATCCAACCATGGTTCATTTGTGAAATAAGGGTCTAAGATACACCCATAATATCTTTGGTAAGTGTTTAATATCAAAAACATCAACTAACAAGTTCACTCCAAGATTTGGTTCCAAACCAGTCCAAACATTAGGGTTTTCCAAAACAGAGCAGTCCACTTGTTTCAGTCACAAATCAGTCAATATAGCTCGAAATCGAGCATGGCTTACGCCGTTGGAAAATAAATTCATAGGACTAAAATATCACAGAAGAAGTCATTTCCAAATTCGACACCCAACTGGTTCAAATTCGGGCATCAAGTTGCTGCCTGACCACTTCATTCCAGACGAACAGAGCAACAGGACAGCGAACTTAAAACATTTGGTTCGGCTTGCTCACAAAGAATCAGAACGTGCATTATATGCCAAATTAAAGCTAGGAATGTCTAGTTTCAAACGCCACCGACGGCACATGATTTCGACATCCGAGGACAGAATTATAGCCAAAATACTACCGCTGGTCAGGGCATACGCGAATCAGTTTTCCAGATTTGCTGGTTTCTAAAAAAAATTCATTTGCCCATTCAAACCCCATTATTTTTGGATGAAATTTTCCACACCTCTAATACATCATATAAGCATCCAGTACAAGCCATTAGTTCATTAAAAACTAGCCTTAAAATGGCCGAATAAAACAGGGGTAGAATCGGAAGTTTTTGCTTCTTGCACCCAATGAAGTTCCTACTAATTACCCACCACTAATGCATCATTATAATCACTAAACCAACAATATAATCACCATTAATTATCACATCAGCAACAACAACCCAAGTGTGGGAATTCCAAGAGCCCACAATCACATTTTTACACCATAAACAAGTAACTAAGTGCATGCATGAGCTTAATCTTGCCATATAATCTCCATAAGATAAGAATCCAAGGGTTGATCATTACCTACTCCTTTGGTTTGCAAGGTCAGAATTTTCGGCCCTCTTGAAGCTCCAAGAAACCGTGAAAGCTCCCCTCTTCCTTAGCTAGATATAGTCTCCAAGTGGTTTGCTAAGTGGTCTCCAAGTTTGGTGTGATTTGGATGAATTTTGGTGCATGGATTGAAGATGAAAAATGAAGAACAATGGAGAGCTCTTCTCCTTTCTTGTTGCACGGCCAAATGAAGTGAGGAGAGAGAAGGTGTTGGTTCAATTGTGGCTTCCTAAGTAAGATTCATTGTGTGGTGCAAAACCCATCTCAAAGTCAACTTGAAATAGTGCAATTAGGATGCGTTTGGACTCGATTTTTCTCGCGCGTTTGGTTCGCTAGTGCACTAAACCTCCAATGCATATATATTCATGTAAATATTATTCACTCTTAATTGTCCCGAAATAAGGGTCTAAAGTCCCTCAAATGAAGTCGCGCGTGTGAAAACGCGTACCGTCAATTTTACCGCTATAACGCGAAACTTTCGAAAATTCTTATAACGATTGCACTACTAACTATCACTTGAATATTTATTCATAAAATTACCTATTTTAGGACCATAGTACAAGTCTCCAATATTCCAAGCTTATTGTGCTACTACGCGGATAAAATCTCCAAGCACTATTCACTATTTTTACGAAACGCGCTCTAGGAAATTAATTTTTGAAACGAATCATTTTAAAAATATAACGAAGTTACATTACCATGTATTTAGGTCTAATAAGACTAGAAAATATTCCTTGGAAATAAAATCCAATTAAATAATTTATTAAGCCATAAATTGGGCATAAAATAATAGTTTTTGCGAGTCCTCACACTATCCCATATACACAAAAAGAAAGGACTTTCAAAGTGCGCTATCCTAGTCCATAACAGAGCCAGCAGACTTTCTTTCATGAGTAGAACTAGCTGCATCTCCCTCGCTAGGGGCTTTGTCGCCCTGACCCTCCACAGGTGCATTAGCGCCAATCACCCCTTGGAGCAGCGCTCCACACTCGTCAATGATACCCCAACTCGGTCCCTGACCTCTCTGACTGTGACAGCCCCACCTTCCCTTAGGGCGTACCCCAAAGATTAGTGGACTACCTGTCCAACTCTCGCAAGAACTAACTAATCCAAAATTTCCAGAAGGTACTAAAACGCACAATTAATTTCAAATTGTCAACCCATAACTACATACAATAGAGTCACTAATGATTCAAACTTAAAGTACAAACCAAAGTATTCAATCTTATACAAATACATGTAAGGTTACTAATACAAAGAAACTTAAAAAAATGCCTAAATGTTATAACTTACTCAACTCTTTTCCAAAAATCACGTTCCCAAGACTTCGCCCCCTGTAAGGAAAACAAAGGTGACAGAGTAAGCCTTCGCCCAATAAGGTACCACAGGGTCACATAGTTGAAAATCACGTAGTTCGAACTTTAATCTATCACATATAAGCATCAATTAGGGAGAAAAGCAAACACCATAACTAACACAAAGTGCTTCAAGTAAAAGGATACAGATGGCTCTCAAGAGCCAAATTTCCAGTCGCATTAGCTTGATTCAAACCTGTTAACACTCCGTCAACATTTAGAGAAGCAAAAACATTGATTTGTAGATCCCCACTTTACACCATTTTCCATCCACCAATCATACTCCTTACCAGGTCCAAACACCAAACAGATACAGTAGTGGTAACACTCGAGCATACCAAATATCAGAAGAATTTAGTATTCAATAAATCAGACAGTTTCCCTCATGGCCCGTCAATCTACCTCGGCCAGCCCTTGTTGGCTCGATTCGATTAACTACCAATGAGATTTGAGCTCAAATTCACAATAAGGTCATCAGATATTGGGTTTCAAACGACATCAAAGTCATGCATAAGTAATATATTTCAAATGAACAGTAGACCAGTCAAACAGTCAAGTGGAATTGAGTGTGATAAAGTACACATCCATCTAGTCCACATTAAACCAAGTCATAGTCATACAAATCATACACTTCCAGTCACAACTAGTTCACTTAAACAACAAGTCATGCAAGTGGTACACTCACCTTTTTAAAGTAGAGCAACGCTAAACATTCGACCCCGAGTTGTGTTCGTTTCCACCGTCAAACTCTAAAAGTAACCAAGATAAGATGTCATGGTCCGACCATTCAAAGTTTAGGTTAATGAAGTGCACACTTTAGACTCAACTATGAGCCATACGTCTATCCAAGTTTGGCCTCTCAAAACACAAATTTCAAGGACAACTTGAAAGTGCCAATCGAAGAATATCCAAGTGCAATCAAGGGCTAGGATTCAAGTAAGTTATTAGTTGTGAAAAGAAAACATTTAGACTCCAAAGAAGTAAGAGACCAAAAGAAGAAAAAATTAGATATTTATAACTCAGAAGATGGAGTTTTCTTTCTCTTTTTTCCTCTCAAAGAAGTCGGCCAAAAGGAGAAGAAGAAATGAGGGTTTTTGGTCAATTTTTTTTAATTAAAGGCTAAGAATGGTCTTGGTCCAAGTCAAAGTTCCATGATTTTGTTGACACATGGCTTCCAAAGGTTAATCCTCATCTAATGGTCTTCCAAATACTAAAATATCCAGCCAACCTCTAATTATCCCTTAACACCTTATAAAATAATATCTCTTTGCACAAAACTGCTCCTAATCTTCAAAATTTATCGCACACACCTCACTAGTGGATCCCACTTCCATAATACACTACGAACTTAACATGCACTAACTTATAGAAGAAAAATGATTAAAAATCTTGACTCTGTTATAAAAATATCTAGGAAATCAAGGTAATAAAGTAAAGTAAAGAAAATGTATTCAGAGAAATAAAATAAAATAAAAAATAAATTTCGAGTCCTCACACTGACCACCCTAGTGAGGCGGCCATTAACTACCTGCAGCTGCTCTCTAAAAGTATTCGTTCTCTCCTGCTCCATCAATATATCCTCCCGGAACTCCTGAATCCTATCAGCTTGCATCGTCATGCTTCCTCTCATCTTATGGATCTTAGTCTGAGCCCTACAGTTGGCTCCAGCTAACCTTCTTCTCTAATCATCTACAGCTAGGACTATGAGAACCTTGAAAAATATATATATATATATATATATATATACATGTAGCAACTGCAATTTTGACTTTTAATAAATTTTATTATTAGTTGTTCTTAAATAAGTATGTAAAAATAGTTTTAAGTTACAAATAATTTAATTGTGCAAAGTATTGAATTATTTGATTTTTGCCAAGTTAGATTAGTATTTCTTGCTGTGGATTATTTTATTGCTTTAATATCAATTCTTTGAATTCCGATAGCTAATTTTAAGTGTTAATAACGTTAAGTGTCAACGGGAACCTAGAATTAAGACGAAATCGATTTTAGGTCAAAACCCTTTATAATTACACTTAGGACGTTAAATCTCGATAATTGAATTTTGCGAGATTAGTATACTAATAGGCTATCGAATTTCATTTGGGGTAAAATTTTGGAATTAGTTACGAATGAGGATTTAAGTGGAAGGTCGAACAAGATATTAAAAGACCAAATAGCCTTTTCCCATCTCAAATTAACCATGCAGCCGTGGAACCTTCTTGGACAAGCTTTAAATCCCAGCATTTCATCTTGCCGGTTCCATTTTTTTTTTTTTCACTCCAGCACTCCACCATTCATATTGCCGGCTCAGCTCCACAAAACACTTCACTATAAACATTCCACTATACGCATTCCATTCTACCAACCCCAAATCACCACAGCATCTCATTTCCATTTCCTTTGTCTGCCATGAACTGTCCGAGAGTAAAGTGGGAGAGAGCCAAGCTCTTTATTTCCTTTTCTTTCTATCCGTAAGCTAAAAAAGAGAGAGACTTGCTGTTCAATCTCCATTCCAACCGTGAGCTGGTGAAGAGGACCGAGAGCCATCACTTTCACCAGTTCGCTTGTAAGCTTGAGCAAGAGAGAGAGGGTGAGTCGGTGAGCTGCATTTCTGAACTGTCCGAGAGAAAGAGAGAGAGCAAGAGGTAGTTTGCGAGCTGTCTGTCTTCATCTCCTCCATCACTGTCGAGCTGCCCATTTCCTTCTTCACCTTCAACCAGCTGTGCTCAACCTTAACCCCAACACCACAGCCTGAACAAATCGAGCTCAGCCAGCCATACTCGAGCTCCTTAGCAAGCCGAGAGGAGGGAAAAATTTCAGCTGCTAGTCGCGTGAGTTGAGCTTCAAGTTGAGGTAAATTCTGGACCTAGACTAGTTAATTATAGGTAGATGATGTTGTTTATGAGCATGCATGTGAGGGTAGTACGGTTGGATGATATGTAAGGCCCAAAGACAACCTAAGAGGGGGGGTGAATTAGGTTGATTAAAAATACTTTATTGAGTTTATGCACTTTTTCTTTAATAAAAATTTACCTTCTTTTCTAGTAGTGATCAGCCAAGTAAATTTAAAGAAGAGAGCAATGTTTATCAGAAATAAGAGTGTATATAAGCAATGAGAATTTTATTAAACAAAAGGAATAAGATAGAGTATCAAACCGATTGTCTACCAAGCTTTCCTCAAACTTGAAGACCAATCACAAAGATGAGCACCTTCTCTTTGATGAAAGATAATCAGCTCAATGTACAATGGAGGGATCACTTCCTCCTTGCCCCAAGCCTCACTTAGTCAAGCTACGAAGTTTTACTATCACTCAGATAACCCTCAACAAAGCTACACTATTGAAAAATTCAAACCCAAGAGAAGTGCTTACAAGAACTTCACACTACTTGGAGAACAAATCTTGCTTAGGAGACTATTTTCTAGCTAAAATATCTCTTGAGATCTTGTAAACGAAGTGTGCAAAAGTCACTCCCTGGTTTAGAATCGTTTGTATTTAAAGGGGACCAAAAATGGGCTTCATTAATCCTTCCAACGGATAGAAGGCAGATGAAGAGTCAGCTAGCCGTTGGGACTGTCGGACGTCTAACAGCTTAATCATCGTTCGATCCCATCGTCCGAAAATCAGCCAAGTTGTCGTTCGGACGTCCGATGGGATTTTATCGTCCGACAGCTTCTGCGTCCGAACGTCGTCAGAGAGTCATCAAAACTTTGTAAAATTTTTCGGACATCCAACGCAATCGATGTGCATCCGAAGCGTGCGTCCGATCCTCCCGGACGTCCGATGCTTCCTCACGAGCGTCCGACAGAGTTTCCTTCTTGATGTTCTTCATCCTTTCGGACGTCCGACAGTTTCCTTTCGGACGTCCGACATGAATGCCCTGTTTTTGCTTCTTCTTTTAGTTGATTTTCTTTCCTTGACACCTTTGTACCTGATTCTCTAAAAAGCAAAACACTTATATTTGAAGAGAATTAGATAAACATTTCAAAGTGCTTTGTGATCATCAAAATCAAGAATAACATGATAAATTAAGTCACAAGAAATCTGATTTTGAAAGAAATTGGAGTTGCCGAGAGTTTGAGCTGGAAATTGCAGCTTTAATTGGTTAATTTGTGGTAATCTGAGATTAGATGCGTGTTTAGCTAACTAAAAACTGGATGATTATGCTTTGCATGAGGTTAATCAGCCGTGAGTAAGTTAGAAAAGTGAAGGGATGCAGAATCTGCTTGCATGCAAGCCAACCGAGAAGACTTGGATGAATTTCTGGTTGGATGGTGACTTTTGATGATGTTCGAACTTGACTTTGGATTAAAACTGATAGTTAACTGATTATTTGGTCATGCATGTAGCTGAAATGAGCCGTGGATATAAAAAAAAAAGAGAAAAGAAAATCTGAATTTCTAGAGTTATTTGTGAGTTAAGTTGGCCGTGACTTTCCTTTTTGGTTTGAGTTGAAATTCTGGTTGAATTGTAGTAGGAAGTGATTGTTTGTTGTCAAGAGCTAATGATTGATGAAACTCTTGGCCATTTGAATGATTTTTACAAGAGTTAAATTTTTGGTGGAATTGTTTAAGTGGTTTGGCCGAAATGCACTTGGAAAGCCATGACTTGTGGTTTGGAATTGTTTTGACGTTTTGGACTTCCTTTGTTTAATTATTAGTTAGAATTGAACTTGTTGAGACCTAGGGCTAATGATTGATGAAGCCCTAGTGAAATTGATGTTTGAATTGTGATTGTGCTATATTGTCGACTTGGAATATAATGTGCAAATGAATTGGAATCGTGAGGTCCGTTTTGGTCCTTTGAACTCGAGTACCTTTTAACCAAGCTTGTTGAAATATTTTGTCCTAGTATCAAGCTATATAAATTGAGTATAGTACGATAATGCTAAAATTCAAGTGTCGAGACTTTTAAAACCTTGCCAACTAGTTAATTCTTTTCTTTGCTTAGACTAGCTTCATTACTTTTAGGAATTAATTGAACTAACTTCCAAGCTCTAAATTTTTCATAAAATTGTCCCTGACTAGTTGTTTTAGAGGAAAAATTATCAAAAACATGAGATTTTAATAACTTTAAATGAAAAGCGTAGAAAACTTGTTCGGCAAGAAAACTTATTTGAGGTAAATTAGTTCTAGTTGCACCTCTAGTTATATATCAGATAATCTTTTATATATAAATCAAGAACTTGTATAGTAAAACTTATAGATTTAAAACTTGGTCTTTTAGGGTTTAGCGATGACGTGGACTTCGATTCCCAGCTTGACTTTTGAGCTTCACTTTTGGTGAGTGTCCTTGCTTGTTCTATGTTTTATCTTGTTAAAGTGCTTTCTTGACTGTTATGTGATAATTGGAATGTGGTTTTTCTGATCCATCGAAGAGGGCAGTGTGTACTTTATCGCACTAGCCTTTCGAGTGGTGAATTGCTTGAAATATTTTCTCGAATATCTTGCTTGCACTATGTGAGGACTTGCAAATTCCTTACATATTTCTTGAAAATTTCCTTTTATTTGAAAATTATTTAGAAATTATTATTCTATACCATATTGCTACTTAATCACCCTAGAAAAGTGCCAATGATCATAGGAAATTAGGGTTTTCCTTTCCGATTGCAATTCGAAGTGAAATAGGATTTTTTGTGTATCCGTCGTATAATTATCCGGTACGGAGTGCGGATCAAATTTGGTACTTAAGAGTGAATTTTGGGTGAGAAATAATATGTGATTAGAAGAAATGATAAAAAGTTAGTGAATAGGAAGTAAAAACCCTAGTACGTGTGATTTAAGGAAAAACGGTGCGAACCGACGTGAACCATGCACTACCGATTTAACACACCGCTTGACCACCACTTTCTTACCATACAAGCTCATTAATATTTGAGCAAAATATCCTCTCATTTTCCAGCTAGCTTTGACCGAATTTTAGGGCTAAAAATGCAAGGAAAGAAAGAGAAATTTTTGTTGGTGTGAGAACACGTAATTTGCATTTTCTCGGTTTTCGTATTTTTCATGGCTTGTTTTCTGCATTTTCGTGATTAGGAAAAATTCTAGATATTGTTAAGGAGCAGATATAGTTTTTAGATGATTTTTCTAGTATCGAATAGGTTTTGAGAAATTAAGAGCGTATATTGGACGTGGGACCCACAAGTGCGAAAAGTTCGGAAAAATTCGGTCAACTAGGTTAAGTTTTGGATACTGGAATTAATTTACCGGGTGTTAAGAAATAATGAGAGGAGGTTAAGTGGATTGGTATAAGAGAGACAAAAGTTAGGCAAGCAATTAATGCAAGTGACATGTGTCACTTAGAGATTAAATCCTACTTTTGACTTCCTATTCAACCTTTTACCATTTACCATAATAACTTCAAAAATTGACCAAAATATCTTCATTTCTAAGCTTCATATGGCCGGCCACCTTCAAGCAATAAGGGAAGAAAAGCTCTCCAATTTCTTTGCTCCAAACTTGCTCAATCTTCCACTCCAACCGTTTAATTTTGGTTTTGTTCCACAAAACTCCTCCACTTGGTGATTTTGAAGTTGTTTGGAAAGTTAAGGTGACCAATAGCTCTCTCTCTCTTGTTTCTAAGGTAAGTGGTGAAGAACCACCCTCCTCCTTTAATTGATGCTTAAATCATGCTTAGTGGTAGTATGAGATGCAAGTTTATGGATTACTTCTTGATTTGTGGTTGAAATGATGAAGTTTTATTATTTTTTGGGGATTTTTCTGTTTTAATATAAGTATGATTGTGTGGCTATCTATGATGATTAGAAATGGTATATAATGACTCTAGGAGGTGGAAAAAGTGGATAATTGCAACCAATTTCTGGTTTGGAAGAAATTTCAGAAAATTAGGGTTCTTGAGGGAGCATTCTGCCCGAATTTTTAGCTCCTAGTTAGAGGCCGAATTGGCCTTGGCTTAAAACATGAAAGTTTTAGGGAATGACAGTTTAGAGGTTCCTACAAAATTTCAGGTCGATCGGAGTAGTGTAGAAGGAGATAAGTCGAAATTACTATTATTGTTCTGGTTTTACCCGAATGCAAGAATTGCGCCTGTAATTGGTTGTTTTGGCTTGAATTGCTTCGGAATTGGTTGTTGAGGTCTTCTGATGAAATGTAGACCTGTTTCTTAGCTTTCATCTGGTTTTTGATGTAGTATCTTGCATTTTTGACCTGTTTGCACTCAAAACTAGGTTGAGTGACCTTCTGTGATGTTGTAGCCCTGTATTTTAGCTTCAAGATGGTGGGTCGTACACCTTCATCCGATAATCGTAGTGAAATTGGTGCCATTACCGCAAAATGAGGACAAAAACTGTTTTTTTTTCAGGGCCAAAGCTAATTGCATGTCCGAATTTTCTGGTTTCCTCTAGTGTTTGTGTATGCTTATGGAACCCTATTGGGGTCATATTTGGCATTGGTTTGTGACTCGTTATCGAGTCTCATTGTACTTGCTTGCATGTTTTAGGGCTTGCTTTCATTCCGGTCGTTTCCTAGCTAACTTTTGTACTTGTACTACTTTGAGCTTAGTGAACAGCTTTTGGGAAATGAGATGAATTTTGTGTGAGATGTTGGGACTGATTTGAGGATATAATGAAGCCATGATGGCTGGAAAATAGGTAAACACAAGGGATGTACTGCCGAAATTTTACTTGAAGGCTAGTTGGATTGACTTGCGATTTGAGCGAAGGGCTTTTGGGTTGTTTGCGCCTAGGTCTTCATGTTACCTTTTCGTTTCCAAGAAAATCATGTTTTCCACCCTTGCATTAGTATTTATTTGGCAAGGCGTACGACGTGTAGTCGAGCCTCACTTGTGCATTCCGTTTACTCGATTTTGGATATGAAACCTTCAATTGGTTTATTTTGATTATT